>NC_086447.1:16009846-16114846 GCF_028390025.1 Pseudophryne corroboree
CCAACCTTTCGGTTAACAGCCGAATGCGCTAACCGATTGCGCCACAGAGACAGCTTGCAAAAGCATGTACTGACAAAGGCTAAAAAGCATTCATCTAGAAAGTTTCCTAGAAAAAGGTTAAAAAGGCAATAATCTGGAGAGTTTTGCAAGATTTTTCTTCCATTGACCAACGAAGAAACACATTGGTACTTTCACATGATGAGTGAGTACTTCAGGATCTCTGACACTTACATGAGCAGCAGAGTGGCGCAGCGGAAGCGTGCTGGGCCCATAACCCAGAGGTCGGTGGATCGAAACCATCCTCTGCTATGTGCACTTATTTTTTTTGTTAATTAAATTCTTCCAAAACTGGAATTGATATTTTGACTCTTTTATTTTTACTTAAAGTACAATAACTTTTAACATTTTAATTTGTTTTAATAGTATATTGACAGCATTGTTTTCTTTTAGAAATCCACTTAATTTTCTTTACCCTATTACTGAAATGGTAATTGACAAAAACAAGCTACATTGTCACCAGAAGAGCAATGCAAAATGTACAATTGATATTTCAAAATCATCTTTCCATCTTGAATTTCAATGATGCATTGGGGCAACGATTTTGTGAGAAACATCTTCACCCTTAAAGAAAGATTTTCTTAACTTCTTACCTGTGTGCTGATTAGATATCACCTGGTTTTCACATTAAACAGATTCCCACTTGAGAAAGCAGCAAGGATGCAGTGAGGTTTATGTTTCCTGGTGTCAACCTGTATTATTTCAGTGGACATTGTAATGAGGATGCATCTTGCTGCCTTTCCAATGAAGCAAGTTTTAATCAGTAATAGGTGAAAAACCATTCCTACAAAGGTGTTAATCAGAGACTTGGCTTTGTGGACACTTTTCAGAGAGCAAATGTGTTAGCATAAAAATAAAGCCATAAAATGGAGAGCTGATTAATCACTCAATTTTTTTTCTGTGCAACCCCATGCTAAATTGTGCTTCCTGTTTTTTATAAAATGACTTAATCAAATCTGACTCTGATTGCATCAGAGAAGGCCAGGTACCCTACACTATAAGAGGTGGTTTGAAATTTTGACTTGTCTACTTAAAGATCACCAAAATTTGATCACAAGGTCAATTACGTCCCCGGGTGGGATTGAACCACCAACCTTTCGGTTAACAGCCGAATGCGCTAACCGATTGCGCCACAGAGACAGCTTGCAAAAGCATGTACTGACAAAGGCTAAAAAGCATTCATCTAGAAAGTTTCCTAGAAAAAGGTTAAAAAGGCAATAATCTGGAGAGTTTTGCAAGATTTTTCTTTCATTGACCAACGAAGAAACACATTGGTACTTTCACATGATGAGTGAGTACTTCAGGATCTCTGACACTTACATGAGCAGCAGAGTGGCGCAGCGGAAGCGTGCTGGGCCCATAACCCAGAGGTCGGTGGATCGAAACCATCCTCTGATATGTGCACTTATTTTTTTGTTAATTAAATTCTTCCAAAACTGGAATTGATATTTTGACTCTTTTATTTTTACTTAAAGTACAATAACTTTTAACATTTTAATTTGTTTTAATAGTATATTGACAGCATTGTTTTCTTTCAGAAATCCACTTAATTTTCTTTACCCTATTACTGAAATGGTAATTGACAAAAACAAGCTACATTGTCACCAGAAGAGCAATGCAAAATGTACAATTGATATTTCAAAATCATCTTTCCATCTTGAATTTCAATGATGCATTGGGGCAACGATTTTGTGAGAAACATCTTCACCCTTAAAGAAAGATTTTCTTAACTTCTTACCTGTGTGCTGATTAGATATCACCTGGTTTTCACATTAAACAGATTCCCACTTGAGAAAGCAGCAAGGATGCAGTGAGGTTTATGTTTCCTGGTGTCAACCTGTATTATTTCAGTGGACATTGTAATGAGGATGCATCTTGCTGCCTTTCCAATGAAGCAAGTTTTAATCAGTAATAGGTGAAAAACCATTCCTACAAAGGTGTTAATCAGAGACTTGGCTTTGTGGACACTTTTCAGAGAGCAAATGTGTTAGCATAAAAATAAAGCCATAAAATGGAGAGCTGATTAATCACTCAATTGGATTTCTCTGCCTGCATAATTTTTTTTCTCTGCAACCCCATGCTAAATTGTGCTTCCTGTTTTTTATAAAATGACTTAATCAAATCTGACTCTGATTGCATCAGAGAAGGCCAGGTACCCTACACTATAAGAGGTGGTTTGAAATTTTGACTTGTCTACTTAAAGATCACCAAAATTTGATCACAAGGTCAATTACGTCCCCGGGTGGGATTGAACCACCAACCTTTCGGTTAACAGCCGAATGCGCTAACCGATTGCGCCACAGACACAGCTTGCAAAAGCCTGTACTGACAAAGGCTAAAAAGCATTCATCTAGAAAGTTTCCTAGAAAAAGGTTAAAACGGCAATAATCTGGAGAGTTTTGCAAGATTTTTCTTCCATTGACCAACGAAGAAACACATTGGTACTTTCACATGATGAGTGAGTACTTCAGGATCTCTGACACTTACTTGAGCAGCAGAGTGGCGCAGCGGAAGCGTGCTGGGCCCATAACCCAGAGGTCGGTGGATCGAAACCATCCTCTGCTATGTGCACTTATTTTTTTGTTAATTAAATTCTTCCAAAACTGGAATTGATATTTTGACTCCTTTATTTTTACTTAAAGTACAATAACTTTTAACATTTTAATTTGTTTTAATAGTATATTGACAGCATTGTTTTCTTTCAGAAATCCACTTAATTTTCTTTACCCTATTACTGAAATGGTAATTGACAAAAACAAGCTACATTGTCACCAGAAGAGCAATGCAAAATGTACAATTGATATTTCAAAATCATCTTTCCATCTTGAATTTCAATGATGCATTGGGGCAACGATTTTGTGAGAAACATCTTCACCCTTAAAGAAAGATTTTCTTAACTTCTTACCTGTGTGCTGATTAGATATCACCTGGTTTTCACATTAAACAGATTCCCACGTGAGAAAGCAGCAAGGATGCAGTGAGGTTTATGTTTCCTGGTGTCAACCTGTATTATTTCAGTGGACATTGTAATGAGGATGCATCTTGCTGCCTTTCCAATGAAGCAAGTTTTAATCAGTAATAGGTGAAAAACCATTCCTACAAAGGTGTTAATCAGAGACTTGGCTTTGTGGACACTTTTCAGAGAGCAAATGTGTTAGCATAAAAATAAAGCCATAAAATGGAGAGCTGATTAATCACTCAATTGGATTTCTCTGCCTGCATAATTTTTTTTCTCTGCAACCCCATGCTAAATTGTGCTTCCTGTTTTTTATAAAATGACTTAATCAAATCTGACTCTGATTGCATCAGAGAAGGCCAGGTACCCTACACTATAAGAGGTGGTTTGAAATTTTGACTTGTCTACTTAAAGATCACCAAAATTTGATCACAAGGTCAATTACGTCCCCGGGTGGGATTGAACCACCAACCTTTCGGTTAACAGCCGAATGCGCTAACCGATTGCGCCACAGAGACAGCTTGCAAAAGCATGTACTGACAAAGGCTAAAAAGCATTCATCTAGAAAGTTTCCTAGAAAAAGGTTAAAAAGGCAATAATCTGGAGAGTTTTGCAAGATTTTTCTTCCATTGACCAACGAAGAAACACATTGGTACTTTCACATGATGAGTGAGTACTTCAGGATCTCTGACACTTACATGAGCAGCAGAGTGGCGCAGCGGAAGCGTGCTGGGCCCATAACCCAGAGGTCGGTGGATCGAAACCATCCTCTGCTATGTGCACTTATTTTTTTTGTTAATTAAATTCTTCCAAAACTGGAATTGATATTTTGACTCTTTTATTTTTACTTAAAGTACAATAACTTTTAACATTTTAATTTGTTTTAATAGTATATTGACAGCATTGTTTTCTTTTAGAAATCCACTTAATTTTCTTTACCCTATTACTGAAATGGTAATTGACAAAAACAAGCTACATTGTCACCAGAAGAGCAATGCAAAATGTACAATTGATATTTCAAAATCATCTTTCCATCTTGAATTTCAATGATGCATTGGGGCAACGATTTTGTGAGAAACATCTTCACCCTTAAAGAAAGATTTTCTTAACTTCTTACCTGTGTGCTGATTAGATATCACCTGGTTTTCACATTAAACAGATTCCCACTTGAGAAAGCAGCAAGGATGCAGTGAGGTTTATGTTTCCTGGTGTCAACCTGTATTATTTCAGTGGACATTGTAATGAGGATGCATCTTGCTGCCTTTCCAATGAAGCAAGTTTTAATCAGTAATAGGTGAAAAACCATTCCTACAAAGGTGTTAATCAGAGACTTGGCTTTGTGGACACTTTTCAGAGAGCAAATGTGTTAGCATAAAAATAAAGCCATAAAATGGAGAGCTGATTAATCACTCAATTTTTTTTCTGTGCAACCCCATGCTAAATTGTGCTTCCTGTTTTTTATAAAATGACTTAATCAAATCTGACTCTGATTGCATCAGAGAAGGCCAGGTACCCTACACTATAAGAGGTGGTTTGAAATTTTGACTTGTCTACTTAAAGATCACCAAAATTTGATCACAAGGTCAATTACGTCCCCGGGTGGGATTGAACCACCAACCTTTCGGTTAACAGCCGAATGCGCTAACCGATTGCGCCACAGAGACAGCTTGCAAAAGCATGTACTGACAAAGGCTAAAAAGCATTCATCTAGAAAGTTTCCTAGAAAAAGGTTAAAAAGGCAATAATCTGGAGAGTTTTGCAAGATTTTTCTTTCATTGACCAACGAAGAAACACATTGGTACTTTCACATGATGAGTGAGTACTTCAGGATCTCTGACACTTACATGAGCAGCAGAGTGGCGCAGCGGAAGCGTGCTGGGCCCATAACCCAGAGGTCGGTGGATCGAAACCATCCTCTGATATGTGCACTTATTTTTTTGTTAATTAAATTCTTCCAAAACTGGAATTGATATTTTGACTCTTTTATTTTTACTTAAAGTACAATAACTTTTAACATTTTAATTTGTTTTAATAGTATATTGACAGCATTGTTTTCTTTCAGAAATCCACTTAATTTTCTTTACCCTATTACTGAAATGGTAATTGACAAAAACAAGCTACATTGTCACCAGAAGAGCAATGCAAAATGTACAATTGATATTTCAAAATCATCTTTCCATCTTGAATTTCAATGATGCATTGGGGCAACGATTTTGTGAGAAACATCTTCACCCTTAAAGAAAGATTTTCTTAACTTCTTACCTGTGTGCTGATTAGATATCACCTGGTTTTCACATTAAACAGATTCCCACTTGAGAAAGCAGCAAGGATGCAGTGAGGTTTATGTTTCCTGGTGTCAACCTGTATTATTTCAGTGGACATTGTAATGAGGATGCATCTTGCTGCCTTTCCAATGAAGCAAGTTTTAATCAGTAATAGGTGAAAAACCATTCCTACAAAGGTGTTAATCAGAGACTTGGCTTTGTGGACACTTTTCAGAGAGCAAATGTGTTAGCATAAAAATAAAGCCATAAAATGGAGAGCTGATTAATCACTCAATTGGATTTCTGTGCCTGCATAATTTTTTTTCTCTGCAACCCCATGCTAAATTGTGCTTCCTGTTTTTTATAAAATGACTTAATCAAATCTGACTCTGATTGCATCAGAGAAGGCCAGGTACCCTACACTATAAGAGGTGGTTTGAAATTTTGACTTGTCTACTTAAAGATCACCAAAATTTGATCACAAGGTCAATTACGTCCCCGGGTGGGATTGAACCACCAACCTTTCGGTTAACAGCCGAATGGGCTAACCGATTGCGCCACAGAGACAGCTTGCAAAAGCATGTACTGACAAAGGCTAAAAAGCATTCATCTAGAAAGATTCCTAGAAAAAGGTTAAAAAGGCAATAATCTGGAGAGTTTTGCAAGATTTTTCTTCCATTGACCAACGAAGAAACACATTGGTACTTTCACATGATGAGTGAGTACTTCAGGATCTCTGATACTTACATGAGCAGCAGAGTGGCGCAGCGGAAGCGTGCTGGGCCCATAACCCAGAGGTCGGTGGATCGAAACCATCCTCTGCTATGTGCACTTATTTTTTTGTTAATTAAATTCTTCCAAAACTGGAATTGATATTTTGACTCTTTTATTTTTACTTAAAGTACAATAACTTTTAACATTTTAATTTGTTTTAATAGTATATTGACAGCATTGTTTTCTTTCAGAAATCCACTTAATTTTCTTTACCCTATTACTGAAATGGTAATTGACAAAAACAAGCTACATTGTCACCAGAAGAGCAATGCAAAATGTACAATTGATATTTCAAAATCATCTTTCCAGCTTGAATTTCAATGATGCATTGGGGCAACGATTTTGTGAGAAACATCTTCACCCTTAAAGAAAGATTTTCTTAACTCCTTACCTGTGTGCTGATTAGATATCACCTGGTTTTCACATTAAACAGATTCCCACTTGAGAAAGCAGCAAGGATGCAGTGAGGTTTATGTTTCCTGGTGTCAACCTGTATTATTTCAGTGGACATTGTAATGAGGATGCATCTTGCTGCCTTTCCAATGAAGCAAGTTTTAATCAGTAATAGGTGAAAAACCATTCCTACAAAGGTGTTAATCAGAGACTTGGCTTTGTGGACACTTTTCAGAGAGCAAATGTGTTAGCATAAAAATAAAGCCATAAAATGGAGAGCTGATTAATCACTCAATTGGATTTCTCTGCCTGCATAATTTTTTTTCTCTGCAACCCCATGCTAAATTGTGCTTCCTGTTTTTTATAAAATGACTTAATCAAATCTGACTCTGATTGCATCAGAGAAGGCCAGGTACCCTACACTATAAGAGGTGGTTTGAAATTTTGACTTGTCTACTTAAAGATCACCAAAATTTGATCATAAGGTCAATTACGTCCCCGGGTGGGATTGAACCACCAACCTTTCGGTTAACAGCCGAATGCGCTAACCGATTGCGCCACAGAGACAGCTTGCAAAAGCATGTACTGACAAAGGCTAAAAAGCATTCATCTAGAAAGTTTCCTAGAAAAAGGTTAAAAAGGCAATAATCTGGAGAGTTTTGCAAGATTTTTCTTCCATTGACTAACGAAGAAACACATTGGTACTTTCACATGATGAGTGAGTACTTCAGGATCTCTGACACTTACATGAGCAGCAGAGTGGCGCAGCGGAAGCGTGCTGGGCCCATAACCCAGAGGTCGGTGGATTGAAACCATCCTCTGCTATGTGCACTTATTTTTTTGTTAATTAAATTCTTCCAAAACTGGAATTGATATTTTGACTCTTTTATTTTTACTTAAAGTACAATAACTTTTAACATTTTAATTTGTTTTAATAGTATATTGACAGCATTGTTTTCTTTCAGAAATCCACTTAATTTTCTTTACCCTATTACTGAAATGGTAATTGACAAAAACAAGCTACATTGTCACCAGAAGAGCAATGCAAAATGTACAATTGATATTTCAAAATCATCTTTCCATCTTGAATTTCAATGATGCATTGGGGCAACGATTTTGTGAGAAACATCTTCACCCTTAAAGAAAGATTTTCTTAACGTCTTACCTGTGTGCTGATTAGATATCACCTGGTTTTCACATTAAACAGATTCCCACTTGAGAAAGCAGCAAGGATGCAGTGAGGTTTATGTTTCCTGGTGTCAACCTGTATTATTTCAGTGGACATTGTAATGAGGATGCATCTTGCTGCCTTTCCAATGAAGCAAGTTTTAATCAGTAATAGGTGAAAAACCATTCCTACAAAGGTGTTAATCAGAGACTTGGCTTTGTGGACACTTTTCAGAGAGCAAATGTGTTAGCATAAAAATAAAGCCATAAAATGGAGAGCTGATTAATCACTCAATTGGATTTCTCTGCCTGCATAATTTTTTTTCTCTGCAACCCCATGCTAAATTGTGCTTCCTGTTTTTTATAAAATGACTTAATCAAATCTGACTCTGATTGCATCAGAGAAGGCCAGGTACCCTACACTATAAGAGGTGGTTTGAAATTTTGACTTGTCTACTTAAAGATCACCAAAATTTGATCACAAGGTCAATTACGTCCCCGGGTGGGATTGAACCACCAACCTTTCGGTTAACAGCTGAATGCACTAACCGATTGCGCCACAGAGACAGCTTGCAAAAGCATGTACTGACAAAGGCTAAAAAGCATTCATCTAGAAAGTTTCCTAGAAAAAGGTTAAAAAGGCAATAATCTGGAGAGTTTTGCAAGATTTTTCTTCCATTGACCAACGAAGAAACACATTGGTACTTTCACATGATGAGTGAGTACTTCAGGATCTCTGACGCTTACATGAGCAGCAGAGTGGCGCAGCGGAAGCGTGCTGGGCCCATAACCCAGAGGTCGGTGGATCGAAACCATCCTCTGCTATGTGCACTTATTTTTTTGTTAATAAAATTCTTCCAAAACTGGAATTGATATTTTGACTCTTTTATTTTTACTTAAAGTACAATAACTTTTAACATTTTAATTTGTTTTAATAGTATATTTACAGCATTGTTTTCTTTCAGAAATCCACTTAATTTTCTTTACCCTATTACTGAAATGGTAATTGACAAAAACAAGCTACATTGTCACCAGAAGAGCAATGCAAAATGTACAATTGATATTTCAAAATCATCTTTCCATCTTGAATTTCAATGATGCATTGGGGCAACGATTTTGTGAGAAACATCTTCACCCTTAAAGAAAGATTTTCTTAACTTCTAACCTGTGTGCTGATTAGATATCACCTGGTTTTCACATTAAACAGATTCCCACTTGAGAAAGCAGCAAGGATGCAGTGAGGTTTATGTTTCCTGGTGTCAACCTGTATTATTTCAGTGGACATTGTAATGAGGATGCTTCTTGCTGCCTTTCCAATTAAGCAAGTTTTAATCAGTAATAGGTGAAAAACCATTCCTACAAAGGTGTTAATCAGAGACTTGGCTTTGTGGACACTTTTCAGAGAGCAAATGTGTTAGCATAAAAATAAAGCCATAAAATGGAGAGCTGATTAATCACTCAATTGGATTTCTCTGCCTGCATAATTTTTTTTCTCTGCAACCCCATGCTAAATTGTGCTTCCTGTTTTTTATAAAATGACTTAATCAAATCTGACTCTGATTGCATCAGAGAAGGCCAGGTACCCTACACTATAAGAGGTGGTTTGAAATTTTGACTTGTCTACTTAAAGATCACCAAAATTTGATCACAAGGTCAATTACGTCCCCGGGTGGGATTGAACCACCAACCTTTCGGTTAACAGCCGAATGTGCTAACCGATTGCGCCACAGAGACAGCTTGCAAAAGCATGTACTGACAAAGGCTAAAAAGCATTCATCTAGAAAGTTTCCTAGAAAAAGGTTAAAAAGGCAATAATCTGGAGAGTTTTGCAAGATTTTTCTTCCATTGACCAACGAAGAAACACATTGGTACTTTCACATGATGAGTGAGTACTTCAGGATCTCTGACACTTACATGAGCAGCAGAGTGGCGCAGCGGAAGCATGCTGGGCCCATAACCCAGAAGTTGGTGGATCGAAACCATCCTCTGCTATGTGCACTTATTTTTTTGTTAATTAAATTCTTCCAAAACTGGAATTGATATTTTGACTCTTTTATTTTTACTTAAAGTACAATAACTTTTAACATTTTAATTTGTTTTAATAGTATATTGACAGCATTGTTTTCTTTCAGAAATCCACTTAATTTTCTTTACCCTATTACTGAAATGGTAATTGACAAAAACAAGCTACATTGTCACCAGAAGAGCAATGCAAAATGTACAATTGATATTTCAAAATCATCTTTCCATCTTGAATTTCAATGATGCATTGGGGCAACGATTTTGTGAGAAACATCTTCACCCTTAAAGAAAGATTTTCTTAACTTCTTACCTGTGTGCTGATTAGATATCACCTGGTTTTCACATTAAACAGATGCCCACTTGAGAAAGCAGCAAGGATGCAGTGAGGTTTATGTTTCCTGGTGTCAACCTGTATTATTTCAGTGGACATTGTAATGAGGATGCATCTTGCTGCCTTTCCAATGAAGCAAGTTTTAATCAGTAATAGGTGAAAAACCATTCCTACAAAGGTGTTAATCAGAGACTTGGCTTTATGGACACTTTTCAGAGAGCAAATGTGTTAGCATAAAAATAAAGCCATAAAATGGAGAGCTGATTAATCACTCAATTGGATTTCTCTGCCTGCATAATTTTTTTTCTCTGCAACCCCATGCTAAATTGTGCTTCCTGTTTTTTATAAAATGACTTATTCAAATCTGACTCTGATTGCATCAGAGAAGGCCAGGTACCCTACACTATAAGAGGTGGTTTGAAATTTTGACTTGTCTACTTAAAGATCACCAAAATTTGATCACAAGGTCAATTACGTCCCCGGGAGGGATTGAACCACCAACCTTTCGGTTAACAGCCGAATGCGCTAACCGATTGCGCCACAGAGACAGCTTGCAAAAGCATGTACTGACAAAGGCTAAAAAGCATTCATCTAGAAAGTTTCCTAGAAAAAGGTTAAAAAGGCAATAATCTGGAGAGTTTTGCAAGATTTTTCTTCCATTGACCAACAAAGAAACACATTGGTACTTTCACATGATGAGTGAGTACTTCAGGATCTCTGACATTCACATGAGCAGCAGAGTGGCGCAGCGGAAGCGTGCTGGGCCCATAACCCAGAGGTCGGTGGATCGAAACCATCCTCTGCTATGTGCACTTATTTTTTTGTTAATTAAATTCTTCCAAAACTGGAATTGATATTTTGACTCTTTTATTTTTACTTAAAGTACAATAACTTTTAACATTTTAATTTGTTTTAATAGTATATTGACAGCATTGTTTTCTTTCAGAAATCCACTTAATTTTCTTTACCCTATTACTGAAATGGTAATTGACAAAAACAAGCTACATTGTCACCAGAAGAGCAATGCAAAATGTACAATTGATATTTCAAAATCATCTTTCCATCTTGAATTTCAATGATGCATTGGGGCAACGATTTTGTGAGAAACATCTTCACCCTTAAAGAAAGATTTTCTTAACTCCTTACCTGTGTGCTGATTAGATATCACCTGGTTTTCACATTAAACAGATTCCCACTTGAGAAAGCAGCAAGGATGCAGTGAGGTTTATGTTTCCTGGTGTCAACCTGTATTATTTCTGTGGACATTGTAATGAGGATGCATCTTGCTGCCTTTCCAATGAAGCAAGTTTTAATCAGTAATAGGTGAAAAACCATTCCTACAAAGGTGTTAATCAGAGACTTGGCTTTGTGGACACTTTTCAGAGAGCAAATGTGTTAGCATAAAAATAAAGCCATAAAATGGAGAGCTGATTAATCACTCAATTGGATTTCTCTGCCTGCATAATTTTTTTTCTCTGCAACCCCATGCTAAATTGTGCTTCCTGTTTTTTATAAAATGACTTAATCAAATCTGACTCTGATTGCATCAGAGAAGGCCAGGTACCCTACACTATAAGAGGTGGTTTGAAATTTTGACTTGTCTACTTAAAGATCACCAAAATTTGATCACAAGGTCAATTACGTCCCCGGGTGGGATTGAACCACCAACCTTTCGGTTAACAGCCGAATGCGCTAACCGATTGCGCCACAGAGACAGCTTGCAAACGCATGTACTGACAAAGGCTAAAAAGCATTCATCTAGAAAGTTTCCTAGAAAAAGGTTAAAAAGGCAATAATCTGGAGAGTTTTGCAAGATTTTTCTTCCATTGACCAACGAAGAAACACATTGGTACTTTCACATGATGAGTGAGTACTTCAGGATCTCTGACACTTACATGAGCAGCAGAGTGGCGCAGCGGAAGCGTACTGGGCCCATAACCCAGAGTTTGGTGGATCGAAACCATCAAATGCTATGTGCACTTATTTTTTTGTTAATTAAATTCTTCCAAAACTGGAATTGATATTTTGACTCTTTTATTTTTACTTAAAGTACAATAACTTTTAACATTTTAATTTGTTTTAATAGTATATTGACAGCATTGTTTTCTTTCAGAAATCCACTTAATTTTCTTTACCCTATTACTGAAATGGTAATTGACAAAAACAAGCTACATTGTCACCAGAAGAGCAATGCAAAATGTACAATTGATATTTCAAAATCATCTTTCCATCTTGAATTTCAATGATGCATTGGGGCAACGATTTTGTGAGAAACATCTTCACCCTTAAAGAAAGATTTTCTTAACTTCTTACCTGTGTGCTGATTAGATATCACCTGGTTTTCACATTAAACAGATTCCCACTTGAGAAAGCAGCAAGGATGCAGTGAGGTTTATGTTTCCTGGTGTCAACCTGTATTATTTCAGTGGACATTGTAATGAGGATGCATCTTGCTGCCTTTCCAATGAAGCAAGTTTTAATCAGTAATAGGTGAAAAACCATTCCTACAAAGGTGTTAATCAGAGACTTGGCTTTGTGGACACTTTTCAGAGAGCAAATGTGTTAGCATAAAAATAAAGCCATAAAATGGAGAGCTGATTAATCACTCAATTGGATTTCTCTGCCTGCATAATTTTTTTTCTCTGCAACCCCATGCTAAATTGTGCTTCCTGTTTTTTTATAAAATGACTTAATCAAATCTGATTGCATCAGAGAAGGCCAGGTACCCTACACTATAAGAGGTGGTTTGAAATTTTGACTTGTCTACTTAAAGATCACCAACATTTGATCACAAGGTCAATTACGTCCCCGGGTGGGATTGAACCACCAACCTTTCGGTTAACAGCCGAATGCGCTAACCGATTGCGCCACAGAGACAGCTTGCAAAAGCATGTACTGACAAAGGCTAAAAAGCATTCATCTAGAAAGTTTCCTAGAAAAAGGTTAAAAAGGCAATAATCTGGAGAGTTTTGCAAGATTTTTCTTCCATTGACCAACGAAGAAACACATTGGTACTTTCACATGATGAGTGAGTACTTCAGGATCTCTGACACTTACATGAGCAGCAGAGTGGCGCAGCGGAAGCGTGCTGGGCCCATAACCCAGAGGTCGGTGGATCGAAACCATCCTCTGCTATGTGCACTTATTTTTTTGTTAATTAAATTCTTCCAAAACTAGAATTGATATTTTGACTCTTTTATTTTTACTTAAAGTACAATAACTTTTAACATTTTAATTTGTTTTAATAGTATATTGACAGCATTGTTTTCTTTCAGAAATCCACTTAATTTTCTTTACCCTATTACTGAAATGGTAATTGACAAAAACAAGCTACATTGTCACCAGAAGAGCAATGCAAAATGTACAATTGATATTTCAAAATCATCTTTCCATCTTGAATTTCAATGATGCATTGGGGCAACGATTTTGTGAGAAACATCTTCACCCTTAAAGAAAGATTTTCTTAACTTCTTACCTGTGTGCTGATTAGATATCACCTGGTTTTCACATTAAACAGATTCCCACTTGAGAAAGCAGCAAGGATGCAGTGAGGTTTATGTTTCCTGGTGTCAACCTGTATTATTTCAGTGGACATTGTAATGAGGATGCATCTTGCTGCCTTTCCAATGAAGCAAGTTTTAATCAGTAATAGGTGAAAAACCATTCCTACAAAGGTGTTAATCAGAGACTTGGCTTTGTGGACACTTTTCAGAGAGCAAATGTGTTAGCATAAAAATAAAGCCATAAAATGGAGAGCTGATTAATCACTCAATTGGATTTCTCTGCCTGCATAATTTTTTTTCTCTGCAACCCCATGCTAAATTGTGCTTCCTGTTTTTTATAAAATGACTTAATCAAATCTGACTCTGATTGCATGAGAGAAGGCCAGGTACCCTACACTATAAGAGGTGGTTTGAAATTTTGACTTGTCTACTTAAAGATCACCAAAATTTGATCACAAGGTCAATTACGTCCCCGGGTGGGATTGAACCACCAACCTTTCGGTTAACAGCCGAATGCGCTAACCGATTGCGCCACAGAGACAGCTTGCAAAAGCCTGTACTGACAAAGGCTAAAAAGCATTCATCTAGAAAGTTTCCTAGAAAAAGGTTAAAAAGGCAATAATCTGGAGAGTTTTGCAAGATTTTTCTTCCATTGACCAACGAAGAAACACATTGGTACTTTCACATGATGAGTGAGTACTTCAGGATCTCTGACACTTACATGAGCAGCAGAGTGGCGCAGCGGAAGCGTGCTGGGCCCATAACCCAGAGGTCGGTGGATCGAAATCATCCTTTGCTATGTGCACTTATTTTTTTGTTAATTAAATTCTTCCAAAACTGGAATTGATATTTTGACTCTTTTATTTTTACTTAAAGTACAATAACTTTTAACATTTTAATTTGTTTTAATAGTATATTGACAGCATTGTTTTCTTTCAGAAATCCACTTAATTTTCTTTACCCTATTACTGAAATGGTAATTGATAAAAACAAGCTACATTGTCACCAGAAGAGCAATGCAAAATGTACAATTGATATTTCAAAATCATCTTTCCATCTTGAATTTCAATGATGCATTGGGGCAACGATTTTGTGAGAAACATCTTCACCCTTAAAGAAAGATTTTCTTAACTTCTTACCTTTGTGCTGATTAGATATCACCTGGTTTTCACATTAAACAGATTCCCACTTGAGAAAGCAGCAAGGATGCAGTGAGGTTTATGTTTCCTGGTGTCAACCTGTATTATTTCAGTGGACATTGTAATGAGGATGCATCTTGCTGCCTTTCCAATGAAGCAAGTTTTAATCAGTAATAGGTGAAAAACCATTCCTACAAAGGTGTTAATCAGAGACTTGGCTTTGTGGACACTTTTCAGAGAGCAAATGTGTTAGCATAAAAATAAAGCCATAAAATGGAGAGCTGATTAATCACTCAATTTGATTTCTCTGCCTGCATAATTTTTTTTCTCTGCAACCCCATGCTAAATTGTGCTTCCTGTTTTTTATAAAATGACTTAATCAAATCTGACTCTGATTGCATCAGAGAAGGCCAGGTACCCTACACTATAAGAGGTGGTTTGAAATTTTGACTTGTCTACTTAAAGATCACCAAAATTTGATCACAAGGTCAATTACGTCCCCGGGTGGGATTGAACCACCAACCTTTCGGTTAACAGCCGAATGCGCTAACCGATTGCGCCACAGAGACAGCTTGCAAAAGCATGTACTGACAGAGGCTAAAAAGCATTCATCTAGAAAGTTTCCTAGAAAAAGGTTAAAAAGGCAATAATCTGGAGAGTTTTGCAAGATTTTTCTTCCATTGACCAACGAAGAAACACATTGGTACTTTCACATGATGAGTGAGTACTTCAGGATCTCTGACACTTACATGAGCAGCAGAGTGGCGCAGCGGAAGCGTGCTGGGCCCATAACCCAGAGGTCGGTGGATCGAAACCATCCTCTGCAATGTGCACTTATTTTTTTGTTAATTAAATTCTTCCAAAACTGGAATTGATATTTTGACTCTTTTATTTTTACTTAAAGTACAATAACTTTTAACATTTTAATTTGTTTTAATAGTATATTGACAGCATTGTTTTCTTTCAGAAATCCACTTAATTTTCTTTACCCTATTACTGAAATGGTAATTGACAAAAACAAGCTACATTGTCACCAGAAGAGCAATGCAAAATGTACAATTGATATTTCAAAATCATCTTTCCATCTTGAATTTCAATGATGCATTGGGGCAACGATTTTGTGAGAAACATCTTCACCCTTAAAGAAAGATTTTCTTAACTTCTTACCTGTGTGCTGATTAGATATCACCTGGTTTTCACATTAAACAGATTCCCACTTGAGAAAGCAGCAAGGATGCAGTGAGGTTTATGTTTCCTGGTGTCAACCTGTATTATTTCAGTGGACATTGTAATGAGGATGCATCTTGCTGCCTTTCCAATGAAGCAAGTTTTAATCAGTAATAGGTGAAAAACCATTCCTACAAAGGTGTTAATCAGAGACTTGGCTTTGTGGACACTTTTCAGAGAGCAAATGTGTTAGCATAAAAATAAAGCCATAAAATGGAGAGCTGATTAATCACTCAATTTTTTTTCTCTGCAACCCCATGCTAAATTGTGCTTCCTGTTTTTTATAAAATGACTTAATCAAATCTGACTCTGATTGCATCAGAGAAGGCCAGGTACCCTACACTATAAGAGGTGGTTTGAAATTTTGACTTGTCTACTTAAAGATCACCAAAATTTGATCACAAGGTCAATTACGTCCCCGGGTGGGATTGAACCACCAACCTTTCGGTTAACAGCCGAATGCGCTAACCGATTGCGCCACAGAGACAGCTTGCAAAAGCATGTACTGACAAAGGCTAAAAAGCATTCATCTAGAAAGTTTCCTAGAAAAAGGTTAAAAAGGCAATAATCTGGAGAGTTTTGCAAGATTTTTCTTCCATTGACCAACGAAGAAACACATTGGTACTTTCACATGATGAGTGAGTACTTCAGGATCTCTGACACTTACATGAGCAGCAGAGTGGCGCAGCGGAAGCGTGCTGGGCCCATAACCCAGAGGTCGGTGGATCGAAACCATCCTCTGCTATGTGCACTTATTTTTTTGTTAATTAAATTCTTCCAAAACTGGAATTGATATTTTGACTCTTTTATTTTTACTTAAAGTACAATAACTTTTAACATTTTAATTTGTTTTAATAGTATATTGACAGCATTGTTTTCTTTCAGAAATCCACTTAATTTTCTTTACCCTATTACTGAAATGGTAATTGACAAAAACAAGCTACATTGTCACCAGAAGAGCAATGCAAAATGTACAATTGATATTTCAAAATCATCTTTCCATCTTGAATTTCAATGATGCATTGGGGCAACGATTTTGTGAGAAACATCTTCACCCTTAAAGAAAGATTTTCTTAACTTCTTACCTGTGTGCTGATTAGATATCACCTGGTTTTCACATTAAACAGATTCCCACTTGAGAAAGCAGCAAGGATGCAGTGAGGTTTATGTTTCCTGGTGTCAACCTGTATTATTTCAGTGGACATTGTAATGAGGATGCATCTTGCTGCCTTTCCAATGAAGCAAGTTTTAATCAGTAATAGGTGAAAAACCATTCCTACAAAGGTGTTAATCAGAGACTTGGCTTTGTGGACACTTTTCAGAGAGCAAATGTGTTAGCATAAAAATAAAGCCATAAAATGGAGAGCTGATTAATCACTCAATTGGATTTCTCTGCCTGCATAATTTTTTTTCTCTGCAACCCCATGCTAAATTGTGCTTCCTGTTTTTTATAAAATGACTTAATCAAATCTGACTCTGATTGCATCAGAGAAGGCCAGGTACCCTACACTATAAGAGGTGGTTTGAAATTTTGACTTGTCTACTTAAAGATCACCAAAATTTGATCACAAGGTCAATTACGTCCCCGGGTGGGATTGAACCACCAACCTCTCGGTTAACAGCCGAATGCGCTAACCGATTGCGCCACAAAGACAGCTTGCAAAAGCATGTACTGACAAAGGCTAAAAAGCATTCATCTAGAAAGTTTCCTAGAAAAAGGTTAAAAAGGCAATAATCTGGAGAGTTTTGCAAGATTTTTCTTCCATTGACCAACGAAGAAACACATTGGTACTTTCACATGATGAGTGAGTACTTCAGGATCTCTGACACTTACATGAGCAGCAGAGTGGCGCAGCGGAAGCGTGCTGGGCCCATAACCCAGAGGTCGGTGGATCGAAACCATCCTCTGATATGTGCACTTATTTTTTTGTTAATTAAATTCTTCCAAAACTGGAATTGATATTTTGACTCTTTTATTTTTACTTAAAGTACAATAACTTTTAACATTTTAATTTGTTTTAATAGTATATTGACAGCATTGTTTTCTTTCAGAAATCCACTTAATTTTCTTTACCCTATTACTGAAATGGTAATTGACAAAAACAAGCTACATTGTCACCAGAAGAGCAATGCAAAATGTACAATTGATATTTCAAAATCATCTTTCCATCTTGAATTTCAATGATGCATTGGGGCAACGATTTTGTGAGAAACATCTTCACCCTTAAAGAAAGATTTTCTTAACTTCTTACCTGTGTGCTGATTAGATATCACCTGGTTTTCACATTAAACAGATTCCCACTTGAGAAAGCAGCAAGGATGCAGTGAGGTTTATGTTTCCTGGTGTCAACCTGTATTATTTCAGTGGACATTGTAATGAGGATGCATCTTGCTGCCTTTCCAATGAAGCAAGTTTTAATCAGTAATAGGTGAAAAACCATTCCTACAAAGGTGTTAATCAGAGACTTGGCTTTGTGGACACTTTTCAGAGAGCAAATGTGTTAGCATAAAAATAAAGCCATAAAATGGAGAGCTGATTAATCACTCAATTGGATTTCTCTGCCTGCATAATTTTTTTTCTCTGCAACCCCATGCTAAATTGTGCTTCCTGTTTTTTATAAAATGACTTAATCAAATCTGACTCTGATTGCATCAGAGAAGGCCAGGTACCCTACACTATAAGAGGTGGTTTGAAATTTTGACTTGTCTACTTAAAGATCACCAAAATTTGATCACAAGGTCAATTACGTCCCCGGGTGGGATTGAACCACCAACCTTTCGGTTAACAGCCGAATGGGCTAACCGATTGCGCCACAGAGACAGCTTGCAAAAGCATGTACTGACAAAGGCTAAAAAGCATTCATCTAGAAAGTTTCCTAGAAAAAGGTTAAAAAGGCAATAATCTGGAGAGTTTTGCAAGATTTTTCTTCCATTGACCAACGAAGAAACACATTGGTACTTTCACATGATGAGTGAGTACTTCAGGATCTCTGACACTTACATGAGCAGCAGAGTGGCGCAGCGGAAGCGTGCTGGGCCCATAACCCAGAGGTCGGTGGATCGAAACCATCCTCTGCTATGTGCACTTATTTTTTTGTTAATTAAATTCTTCCAAAACTGGAATTGATATTTTGACTCTTTTATTTTTACTTAAAGTACAATAACTTTTAACATTTTAATTTGTTTTAATAGTATATTGACAGCATTGTTTTCTTTCAGAAATCCACTTAATTTTCTTTACCCTATTACTGAAATGGTAATTGACAAAAGCAAGCTACATTGTCACCAGAAGAGCAATGCAAAATGTACAATTGATATTTCAAAATCATCTTTCCATCTTGAATTTCAATGATGCATTGGGGCAACGATTTTGTGAGAAACATCTTCACCCTTAAAGAAAGATTTTCTTAACTTCTTACCTGTGTGCTGATTAGATATCACCTGGTTTTCACATTAAACAGATTCCCACTTGAGAAAGCAGCAAGGATGCAGTGAGGTTTATGTTTCCTGGTGTCAACCTGTATTATTTCAGTGGACATTGTAATGAGGATGCATCTTGCTGCCTTTCCAATGAAGCAAGTTTTAATCAGTAATAGGTGAAAAACCATTCCTACAAAGGTGTTAATCAGAGACTTGGCTTTGTGGACACTTTTCAGAGAGCAAATGTGTTAGCATAAAAATAAAGCCATAAAATGGAGAGCTGATTAATCACTCAATTGGATTTCTCTGCCTGCATAATTTTTTTTCTCTGCAACCCCATGCTAAATTGTGCTTCCTGTTTTTTATAAAATGACTTAATCAAATCTGACTCTGATTGCATCAGAGAAGGCCAGGTACCCTACACTATAAGAGGTGGTTTGAAATTTTGACTTGTCTACTTAAAGATCACCAAAATTTGATCACAAGGTCAATTACGTCCCCGGGTGGGATTGAACCACCAACCTTTTGGTTAACAGCCGAATGCGCTAACCGATTGCGCCACAGAGACAGCTTGCAAAAGCATGTACTGATAAAGGCTAAAAAGCATTCATCTAGAAAGTTTCCTAGAAAAAGGTTAAAAAGGCAATAATCTGGAGAGTTTTGCAAGATTTTTCTTCCATTGACCAACGAAGAAACACATTGGTACTTTCACATGATGAGTGAGTACTTCTGGATCTCTGACACTTACATGAGCAGCAGAGTGGCGCAGCGGAAGCGTGCTGGGCCCATAACCCAGAGGTTGGTGGATCGAAACCATCCTCTGCTATGTGCACTTATTTTTTTTGTTAATTAAATTCTTCCAAAACTGGAATTGATATTTTGACTCTTTTATTTTTACTTAAAGTACAATAACTTATAACATTTTAATTTGTTTTAATAGTATATTGACAGCATTGTTTTCTTTCAGAAATCCACTTAATTTTCTTTACCCTATTACTGAAATGGTAATTGACAAAAACAAGCTACATTGTCACCAGAAGAGCAATGCAAAATGTACAATTGATATTTCAAAATCATCTTTCCATCTTGAATTTCAATGATGCATTGGGGCAACGATTTTGTGAGAAACATCTTCACCCTTAAAGAAAGATTTTCTTAACTTCTTACCTGTGTGCTGATTAGATATCACCTTGTTTTCACATTAAACAGATTCCCACTTGAGAAAGCAGCAAGGATGCAGTGAGGTTTATGTTTCCTGGTGTCAACCTGTATTATTTCAGTGGACATTGTAATGAGGATGCATCTTGCTGCCTTTCCAATGAAGCAAGTTTTAATCAGTAATAGGTGAAAAACCATTCCTACAAAGGTGTTAATCAGAGACTTTGCTTTGTGGACACTTTTCAGAGAGCAAATGTGTTAGCATAAAAATAAAGCCATAAAATTGAGAGCTGATTAATCACTCAATTTTTTTTCTCTGCAACCCCATGCTAAATTGTGCTTCCTGTTTTTTATAAAATGACTTAATCAAATCTGACTCTGATTGCATCAGAGAAGGCCAGGTACCCTACACTATAAGAGGTGGTTTGAAATTTTGACTTGTCTACTTAAAGATCACCAAAATTTGATCACAAGGTCAATTACGTCCCCGGGTGGGATTGAACCACCAACCTTTCGGTTGACAGCCGAATGCGCTAACCGATTGCGCCACAGAGACAGCTTGCAAAAGCATGTACTGACAAAGGCTAAAAAGCATTCATCTAGAAAGTTTCCTAGAAAAAGGTTAAAAAGGCAATAATCTGGAGAGTTTTGCAAGATTTTTCTTTCATTGACCAACGAAGAAACACATTGGTACTTTCACATGATGAGTGAGTACTTCAGGATCTCTGACACTTACATGAGCAGCAGAGTGGCGCAGCGGAAGCGTGCTGGGCCCATAACCCAGAGGTCGGTGGATCGAAACCATCCTCTGATATGTGCACTTATTTTTTTGTTAATTAAATTCTTCCAAAACTGGAATTTATATTTTGACTCTTTTATTTTTACTTAAAGTACAATAACTTTTAACATTTTAATTTGTTTTAATAGTATATTGACAGCATTGTTTTCTTTCAGAAATCCACTTAATTTTCTTTACCCTATTACTGAAATGGTAATTGACAAAAACAAGCTACATTGTCACCAGAAGAGCAATGCAAAATGTACAATTGATATTTCAAAATCATCTTTCCATCTTGAATTTCAATGATGCATTGGGGCAACGATTTTGTGAGAAACATCTTCACCCTTAAAGAAAGATTTTCTTAACTTCTTACCTGTGTGCTGATTAGATATCACCTGGTTTTCACATTAAACAGATTCCCACTTGAGAAAGCAGCAAGGATGCAGTGAGGTTTATGTTTCCTGGTGTCAACCTGTATTATTTCAGTGGACATTGTAATGAGGATGCATCTTGCTGCCTTTCCAATGAAGCAAGTTTTAATCAGTAATAGGTGAAAAACCATTCCTACAAAGGTGTTAATCAGAGACTTGGCTTTGTGGACACTTTTCAGAGAGCAAATGTGTTAGCATAAAAATAAAGCCATAAAATGGAGAGCTGATTAATCACTCAATTGGATTTCTCTGCCTGCATAATTTTTTTTCTCTGCAACCCCATGCTAAATTGTGCTTCCTGTTTTTTATAAAATGACTTAATCAAATCAGACTCTGATTGCATCAGAGAAGGCCAGGTACCCTACACTATAAGAGGTGGTTTGAAATTTTGACTTGTCTACTTAAAGATCACCAAAATTTGATCACAAGGTCAATTACGTCCCTGGGTGGGATTGAACCACCAACCTTTCGGTTAACAGCCGAATGCGCTAACCGATTGCGCCACAGAGACAGCTTGCAAAAGCATGTACTGACAAAGGCTAAAAAGCATTCATCTAGAAAGTTTCCTAGAAAAAGGTTAAAAAGGCAATAATCTGGAGAGTTTTGCAAGATTTTTCTTCCATTGACCAACGAAGAAACACATTGGTACTTTCACATGATGAGTGAGTACTTCAGGATCTCTGACACTTACATGAGCAGCAGAGTGGCGCAGCGGAAGCGTGCTGGGCCCATAACCCAGAGGTCGGTGGATCGAAACCATCCTCTGCTATGTGCACTTATTTTTTTTGTTAATTAAATTCTTCCAAAACTGGAATTGATATTTTGACTCTTTTATTTTTACTTAAAGTACAATAACTTTTAACATTTTAATTTGTTTTAATAGTATATTGACAGCATTGTTTTCTTTTAGAAATCCACTTAATTTTCTTTACCCTATTACTGAAATGGTAATTGACAAAAACAAGCTACATTGTCACCAGAAGAGCAATGCAAAATGTACAATTGATATTTCAAAATCATCTTTCCATCTTGAATTTCAATGATGCATTGGGGCAACGATTTTGTGAGAAACATCTTCACCCTTAAAGAAAGATTTTCTTAACTTCTTACCTGTGTGCTGATTAGATATCACCTGGTTTTCACATTAAACAGATTCCCACTTGAGAAAGCAGCAAGGATGCAGTGAGGTTTATGTTTCCTGGTGTCAACCTGTATTATTTCAGTGGACATTGTAATGAGGATGCATCTTGCTGCCTTTCCAATGAAGCAAGTTTTAATCAGTAATAGGTGAAAAACCATTCCTACAAAGGTGTTAATCAGAGACTTGGCTTTGTGGACACTTTTCAGAGAGCAAATGTGTTAGCATAAAAATAAAGCCATAAAATGGAGAGCTGATTAATCACTCAATTTTTTTTCTCTGCAACCCCATGCTAAATTGTGCTTCCTGTTTTTTATAAAATGACTTAATCAAATCTGACTCTGATTGCATCAGAGAAGGCCAGGTACCCTACACTATAAGAGGTGGTTTGAAATTTTGACTTGTCTACTTAAAGATCACCAAAATTTGATCACAAGGTCAATTACGTCCCCGGGTGGGATTGAACCACCAACCTTTCGGTTAACAGCCGAATGCGCTAACCGATTGCGCCACAGAGACAGCTTGCAAAAGCATGTACTGACAAAGGCTAAAAAGCATTCATCTAGAAAGTTTCCTAGAAAAAGGTTAAAAAGGCAATAATCTGGAGAGTTTTGCAAGATTTTTCTTTCATTGACCAACGAAGAAACACATTGGTACTTTCACATGATGAGTGAGTACTTCAGGATCTCTGACACTTACATGAGCAGCAGAGTGGCGCAGCGGAAGCGTGCTGGGCCCATAACCCAGAGGTCGGTGGATCGAAACCATCCTCTGATATGTGCACTTATTTTTTTGTTAATTAAATTCTTCCAAAACTGGAATTGATATTTTGACTCTTTTATTTTTACTTAAAGTACAATAACTTTTAACATTTTAATTTGTTTTAATAGTATATTGACAGCATTGTTTTCTTTCAGAAATCCACTTAATTTTCTTTACCCTATTACTGAAATGGTAATTGACAAAAACAAGCTACATTGTCACCAGAAGAGCAATGCAAAATGTACAATTGATATTTCAAAATCATCTTTCCATCTTGAATTTCAATGATGCATTGGGGCAACGATTTTGTGAGAAACATCTTCACCCTTAAAGAAAGATTTTCTTAACTTCTTACCTGTGTGCTGATTAGATATCACCTGGTTTTCACATTAAACAGATTCCCACTTGAGAAAGCAGCAAGGATGCAGTGAGGTTTATGTTTCCTGGTGTCAACCTGTATTATTTCAGTGGACATTGTAATGAGGATGCATCTTGCTGCCTTTCCAATGAAGCAAGTTTTAATCAGTAATAGGTGAAAAACCATTCCTACAAAGGTGTTAATCAGAGACTTGGCTTTGTGGACACTTTTCAGAGAGCAAATGTGTTAGCATAAAAATAAAGCCATAAAATGGAGAGCTGATAAATCACTCAATTGGATTTCTCTGCCTGCATAATTTTTTTTCTCTGCAACCCCATGCTAAATTGTGCTTCCTGTTTTTTATAAAATGACTTAATCAAATCTGACTCTGATTGCATCAGAGAAGGCCAGGTACCCTACACTATAAGAGGTGGTTTGAAATTTTGACTTGTCTACTTAAAGATCACCAAAATTTGATCACAAGGTCAATTACGTCCCCGGGTGGGATTGAACCACCAACCTTTCGGTTAACAGCCGAATGCGCTAACCGATTGCGCCACAGAGACAGCTTGCAAAAGCCTGTACTGACAAAGGCTAAAAAGCATTCATCTAGAAAGTTTCCTAGAAAAAGGTTAAAAAGGCAATAATCTGGAGAGTTTTGCAAGATTTTTCTTCCATTGACCAACGAAGAAACACATTGGTACTTTCACATGATGAGTGAGTACTTCAGGATCTCTGACACTTACATGAGCAGCAGAGTGGCGCAGCGGAAGCGTGCTGGGCCCATAACCCAGAGGTCGGTGGATCGAAACCATCCTCTGCTATGTGCACTTATTTTTTTGTTAATTAAATTCTTCCAAAACTGGAATTGATATTTTGACTCTTTTATTTTTACTTAAAGTACAATAACTTTTAACATTTTAATTTGTTTTAATAGTATATTGACAGCATTGTTTTCTTTCAGAAATCCACTTAATTTTCTTTACCCTATTACTGAAATGGTAATTGACAAAAACAAGCTACATTGTCACCAGAAGAGCAATGCAAAATGTACAATTGATATTTCAAAATCATCTTTCCATCTTGAATTTCAATGATGCATTGGGGCAACGATTTTGTGAGAAACATCTTCACCCTTAAAGAAAGATTTTCTTAACTTCTTACCTGTGTGCTGATTAGATATCACCTGGTTTTCACATTAAACAGATTCCCACGTGAGAAAGCAGCAAGGATGCAGTGAGGTTTATGTTTCCTGGTGTCAACCTGTATTATTTCAGTGGACATTGTAATGAGGATGCATCTTGCTGCCTTTCCAATGAAGCAAGTTTTAATCAGTAATAGGTGAAAAACCATTCCTACAAAGGTGTTAATCAGAGACTTGGCTTTGTGGACACTTTTCAGAGAGCAAATGTGTTAGCATAAAAATAAAGCCATAAAATGGAGAGCTGATTAATCACTCAATTTTTTTTCTCTGCAACCCCATGCTAAATTGTGCTTCCTGTTTTTTATAAAATGACTTAATCAAATCTGACTCTGATTGCATCAGAGAAGGCCAGGTACCCTACACTATAAGAGGTGGTTTGAAATTTTGACTTGTCTACTTAAAGATCACCAAAATTTGATCACAAGGTCAATTACGTCCCCGGGTGGGATTGAACCACCAACCTTTCGGTTAACAGCCGAATGCGCTAACCGATTGCACCACAGAGACAGCTTGCAAAAGCATGTACTGACAAAGGCTAAAAAGCATTCATCTAGAAAGTTTCCTAGAAAAAGGTTAAAAAGGCAATAATCTGGAGAGTTTTGCAAGATTTTTCTTTCATTGACCAACGAAGAAACACATTGGTACTTTCACATGATGAGTGAGTACTTCAGGATCTCTGACACTTACATGAGCAGCAGAGTGGCGCAGCGGAAGCGTGCTGGGCCCATAACCCAGAGGTCGGTGGATCGAAACCATCCTCTGATATGTGCACTTATTTTTTTGTTAATTAAATTCTTCCAAAACTGGAATTGATATTTTGACTCTTTTATTTTTACTTAAAGTACAATAACTTTTAACATTTTAATTTGTTTTAATAGTATATTGACAGCATTGTTTTCTTTCAGAAATCCACTTAATTTTCTTTACCCTATTACTGAAATGGTAATTGACAAAAACAAGCTACATTGTCACCAGAAGAGCAATGCAAAATGTACAATTGATATTTCAAAATCATCTTTCCATCTTGAATTTCAATGATGCATTGGGGCAACGATTTTGTGAGAAACATCTTCACCCTTAAAGAAAGATTTTCTTAACTTCTTACCTGTGTGCTGATTAGATATCACCTGGTTTTCACATTAAACAGATTCCCACTTGAGAAAGCAGCAAGGATGCAGTGAGGTTTATGTTTCCTGGTGTCAACCTGTATTATTTCAGTGGACATTGTAATGAGGATGCATCTTGCTGCCTTTCCAATGAAGCAAGTTTTAATCAGTAATAGGTGAAAAACCATTCCTACAAAGGTGTTAATCAGAGACTTGGCTTTGTGGACACTTTTCAGAGAGCAAATGTGTTAGCATAAAAATAAAGCCATAAAATGGAGAGCTGATTAATCACTCAATTGGATTTCTGTGCCTGCATAATTTTTTTTCTCTGCAACCCCATGCTAAATTGTGCTTCCTGTTTTTTATAAAATGACTTAATCAAATCTGACTCTGATTGCATCAGAGAAGGCCAGGTACCCTACACTATAAGAGGTGGTTTGAAATTTTGACTTGTCTACTTAAAGATCACCAAAATTTGATCACAAGGTCAATTACGTCCCCGGGTGGGATTGAACCACCAACCTTTCATTTAACAGCCGAATGGGCTAACCGATTGCGCCACAGAGACAGCTTGCAAAAGCATGTACTGACAAAGGCTAAAAAGCATTCATCTAGAAAGTTTCCTAGAAAAAGGTTAAAAAGGCAATAATCTGGAGAGTTTTGCAAGATTTTTCTTCCATTGACCAACGAAGAAACACATTGGTACTTTCACATGATGAGTGAGTACTTCAGGATCTCTGACACTTACATGAGCAGCAGAGTGGCGCAGCGGAAGCGTGCTGGGCCCATAACCCAGAGGTCGGTGGATCGAAACCATCCTCTGATATGTGCACTTATTTTTTTGTTAATTAAATTCTTCCAAAACTGGAATTGATATTTTGACTCTTTTATTTTTACTTAAAGTACAATAACTTTTAACATTTTAATTTGTTTTAATAGTATATTGACAGCATTGTTTTCTTTCAGAAATCCACTTAATTTTCTTTACCCTATTACTGAAATGGTAATTGACAAAAGCAAGCTACATTGTCACCAGAAGAGCAATGCAAAATGTACAATTGATATTTCAAAATCATCTTTCCATCTTGAATTTCAATGATGCATTGGGGCAACGATTTTGTGAGAAACATCTTCACCCTTAAAGAAAGATTTTCTTAACTTCTTACCTGTGTGCTGATTAGATATCACCTGGTTTTCACATTAAACAGATTCCCACTTGAGAAAGCAGCAAGGATGCAGTGAGGTTTATGTTTCCTGGTGTCAACCTGTATTATTTCAGTGGACATTGTAATGAGGATGCATCTTGCTGCCTTTCCAATGAAGCAAGTTTTAATCAGTAATAGGTGAAAAACCATTCCTACAAAGGTGTTAATCAGAGACTTGGCTTTGTGGACACTTTTCAGAGAGCAAATGTGTTAGCATAAAAATAAAGCCATAAAATGGAGAGCTGATTAATCACTCAATTGGATTTCTCTGCCTGCATAATTTTTTTTCTCTGCAACCCCATGCTAAATTGTGCTTCCTGTTTTTTATAAAATGACTTAATCAAATCTGACTCTGATTGCATCAGAGAAGGCCAGGTACCCTACACTATAAGAGGTGGTTTGAAATTTTGACTTGTCTACTTAAAGATCACCAAAATTTGATCACAAGGTCAATTACGTCCCCGGGTGGGATTGAACCACCAACCTTTCGGTTAACAGCCAAATGCGCTAACCGATTGCGCCACAGAGACAGCTTGCAAAAGCATGTACTGACAAAGGCTAAAAAGCATTCATCTAGAAAGTTTCCTAGAAAAAGGTTAAAAAGGCAATAATCTGGAGAGTTTTGCAAGATTTTTCTTCCATTGACCAACGAAGAAACACATTGGTACTTTCACATGATGAGTGAGTACTTCAGGATCTCTGACACTTACATGAGCAGCAGAGTGGCGCAGCGGAAGCGTACTGGGCTCATAACCCAGAGTTTGGTGGATCGAAACCATCCTCTGCTATGTGCACTTATTTTTTTGTTAATTAAATTCTTCCAAAACTGGAATTGATATTTTGACTCTTTTATTTTTACTTAAAGTACAATAACTTTTAACATTTTAATTTGTTTTAATAGTATATTGACAGCATTGTTTTCTTTCAGAAATCCACTTAATTTTCTTTACCCTATTACTGAAATGGTAATTGACAAAAACAAGCTACATTGTCACCAGAAGAGCAATGCAAAATGTACAATTGATATTTCAAAATCATCTTTCCATCTTGAATTTCAATGATGCATTGGGGCAACGATTTTGTGAGAAACATCTTCACCCTTAAAGAAAGATTTTCTTAACTCCTTACCTGTGTGCTGATTAGATATCACCTGGTTTTCACATTAAATAGATTCCCACTTGAGAAAGCAGCAAGGATGCAGTGAGGTTTATGTTTCCTGGTGTCAACCTGTATTATTTCTGTGGACATTGTAATGAGGATGCATCTTGCTGCCTTTCCAATGAAGCAAGTTTTAATCAGTAATAGGTGAAAAACCATTCCTACAAAGGTGTTAATCAGAGACTTGGCTTTGTGGACACTTTTCAGAGAGCAAATGTGTTAGCATAAAAATAAAGCCATAAAATGGAGAGCTGATTAATCACTCAATTGGATTTCTCTGCCTGCATAATTTTTTTTCTCTGCAACCCCATGCTAAATTGTGCTTCCTGTTTTTTTATAAAATGACTTAATCAAATCTGACTCTGATTGCATCAGAGAAGGCCAGGTACCCTACACTATAAGAGGTGGTTTGAAATTTTGACTTGTCTACTTAAAGATCACCAAAATTTGATCACAAGGTCAATTACGTCCCCGGGTGGGATTGAACCACCAACCTTTCGGTTAACAGCCAAATGCGCTAACCGATTGCGCCACAGAGACAGCTTGCAAAAGCATGTACTGACAAAGGCTAAAAAGCATTCATCTAGAAAGTTTCCTAGAAAAAGGTTAAAAAGGCAATAATCTGGAGAGTTTTGCAAGATTTTTCTTCCATTGACCAACGAAGAAACACATTGGTACTTTCACATGATGAGTGAGTACTTCAGGATCTCTGACACTTACATGAGCAGCAGAGTGGCGCAGCGGAAGCGTGCTGGGCCTATAACCCAGAGGTCGGTGGATCGAAACCATCCTCTGCTATGTGCACTTATTTTTTTGTTTATTAAATTCTTCCAAAACTGGAATTGATATTTTGACTCTTTTATTTTTACTTAAAGTACAATAACTTTTAACATTTTAATTTGTTTTAATAGTATATTGACAGCATTGTTTTCTTTCAGAAATCCACTTAATATTCTTTACCCTATTACTGAAATGGTAATTGACAAAAACAAGCTACATTGTCACCAGAAGAGCAATGCAAAATGTACAATTGATATTTCAAAATCATCTTTCCATCTTGAATTTCAATGATGCATTGGGGCAACGATTTTGTGAGAAACATCTTCACCCTTAAAGAAAGATTTTCTTAACTTCTTACCTGTGTGCTGATTAGATATCACCTGGTTTTCACATTAAACAGATTCCCACTTGAGAAAGCAGCAAGGATGCAGTGAGGTTTATGTTTCCTGGTGTCAACCTGTATTATTTCAGTGGACATTGTAATGAGGATGCATCTTGCTGCCTTTCCAATGAAGCAAGTTTTAATCAGTAATAGGTGAAAAACCATTCCTACAAAGGTGTTAATCAGAGACTTGGCTTTGTGGACACTTTTCAGAGAGCAAATGTGTTAGCATAAAAATAAAGCCATAAAATGGAGAGCTGATTAATCACTCAATCGGATTTCTCTGCCTGCATAATTTTTTTTCTCTGCAACCCCATGCTAAATTGTGCTTCCTGTTTTTTATAAAATGACTTAATCAAATCTGACTCTGATTGCATCAGAGAAGGCCAGGTACCCTACACTATAAGAGGTGGTTTGAAGTTTTGACTTGTCTACTTAAAGATCACCAAAATTTGATCACAAGGTCAATTACGTCCCCGGGTGGGATTGAACCACCAACCTTTCGGTTAACAGCCGAATGCACTAACCGATTGCGCCACAGAGACAGCTTGCAAAAGCATGTACTGACAGAGGCTAAAAAGCATTCATCTAGAAAGTTTCCTAGAAAAAGGTTAAAAAGGCAATAATCTGGAGAGTTTTGCAAGATTTTTCTTCCATTGACCAACGAAGAAACACATTGGTACTTTCACATGATGAGTGAGTACTTCAGGATCTCTGACACTTACATGAGCAGCAGAGTGGCGCAGCGGAAGCGTGCTGGGCCCATAACCCAGAGGTCGGTGTATCGAAACCATCCTCTGCTATGTGCACTTATTTTTTTGTTAATTAAATTCTTCCAAAACTGGAATTGATATTTTGACTCTTTTATTTTTACTTAAAGTACAATAACTTTTAACATTTTAATTTGTTTTAATAGTATATTGACAGCATTGTTTTCTTTCAGAAATCCACTTAATTTTCTTTACCCTATTACTGAAATGGTAATTGACAAAAGCAAGCTACATTGTCACCAGAAGAGCAATGCAAAATGTACAATTGATATTTCAAAATCATCTTTCCATCTTGAATTTCAATGATGCATTGGGGCAACGATTTTGTGAGAAACATCTTCACCCTTAAAGAAAGATTTTCTTAACTTCTTACCTGTGTGCTGATTAGATATCACCTGGTTTTCACATTAAACAGATTCCCACTTGAGAAAGCAGCAAGGATGCAGTGAGGTTTATGTTTCCTGGTGTCAACCTGTATTATTTCAGTGGACATTGTAATGAGGATGCATCTTGCTGCCTTTCCAATGAAGCAAGTTTTAATCAGTAATAGGTGAAAAACCATTCCTACAAAGGTGTTAATCAGAGACTTGGCTTTGTGGACACTTTTCAGAGAGCAAATGTGTTAGCATAAAAATAAAGCCATAAAATGGAGAGCTGATTAATCACTCAATTGGATTTCTCTGCCTTCATAATTTTTTTTCTCTGCAACCCCATGCTAAATTGTGCTTCCTGTTTTTTATAAAATGACTTAATCAAATCTGACTCTGATTGCATCAGAGAAGGCCAGGTACCCTACACTATAAGAGGTGGTTTGAAATTTTGACTTGTCTACTTAAAGATCACCAAAATTTGATCACAAGGTCAATTACGTCCCCGGGTGGGATTGAACCACCAACCTTTTGGTTAACAGCCGAATGCGCTAACCGATTGCGCCACAGAGACAGCTTGCAAAAGCATGTACTGACAAAGGCTAAAAAGCATTCATCTAGAAAGTTTCCTAGAAAAAGGTTAAAAAGGCAATAATCTGGAGAGTTTTGCAAGATTTTTCTTCCATTGACCAACGAAGAAACACATTGGTACTTTCACATGATGAGTGAGTACTTCAGGATCTCTGACACTTACATGAGCAGCAGAGTGGCGCAGCGGAAGCGTGCTGGGCCCATAACCCAGAGGTCGGTGGATCGAAACCATCCTCTGCTATGTGCACTTATTTTTTTGTTAATTAAATTCTTCCAAAACTGGAATTGATATTTTGACTCTTTTATTTTTACTTAAAGTACAATAACTTAACATTTTAATTTGTTTTAATAGTATATTGACAGCATTGTTTTCTTTCAGAAATCCACTTAATTTTCTTTACCCTATTACTGAAATGGTAATTGACAAAAACAAGCTACATTGTCACCAGAAGAGCAATGCAAAATGTACAATTGATATTTCAAAATCATCTTTCCATCTTGAATTTCAATGATGCATTGGGGCAACGATTTTGTGAGAAACATCTTCACCCTTAAAGAAAGATTTTCTTAACTTCTTACCTGTGTGCTGATTAGATATCACCTGGTTTTCACATTAAACAGATTCCCACTTGAGAAAGCAGCAAGGATGCAGTGAGGTTTATGTTTCCTGGTGTCAACCTGTATTATTTCAGTGGACATTGTAATGAGGATGCATCTTGCTGCCTTTCCAATGAAGCAAGTTTTAATCAGTAATAGGTGAAAAACCATTCCTACAAAGGTGTTAATCAGAGACTTGGCTTTGTGGACACTTTTCAGAGAGCAAATGTGTTAGCATAAAAATAAAGCCATAAAATGGAGAGCTGATTAATCACTCAATTTTTTTTCTCTGCAACCCCATGCTAAATTGTGCTTCCTGTTTTTTATAAAATGACTTAATCAAATCTGACTCTGATTGCATCGGAGAAGGCCAGGTACCCTACACTATAAGAGGTGGTTTGAAATTTTGACTTGTCTACTTAAAGATCACCAAAATTTGATCACAAGGTCAATTACGTCCCCGGGTGGGATTGAACCACCAACCTTTTGGTTAACAGCCGAATGCGCTAACCAATTGCGCCACAGAGACAGCTTGCAAAAGCATGTACTGACAAAGGCTAAAAAGCATTCATCTAGAAAGTTTCCTAGAAAAAGGTTAAAAAGGCAATAATCTGGAGAGTTTTGCAAGATTTTTCTTCCATTGACCAACGAAGAAACACATTGGTACTTTCACATGATGAGTGAGTACTTCAGGATCTCTGACACTTACATGAGCAGCAGAGTGGCGCAGCGGAAGCGTGCTGGGCCCATAACCCAGAGGTCGGTGGATCGAAACCATCCTCTGCTATGTGCACTTATTTTTTTGTTAATTAAATTCTTCCAAAACTGGAATTGATATTTTGACTCTTTTATTTTTACTTAAAGTACAATAACTTTTAACATTTTAATTTGTTTTAATAGTATATTGACAGCATTGTTTTCTTTCAGAAATCCACTTAATTTTCTTTACCCTATTACTGAAATGGTAATTGACAAAAACAAGCTACATTGTCACCAGAAGAGCAATGCAAAATGTACAATTGATATTTCAAAATCATCTTTCCATCTTGAATTTCAATGATGCATTGGGGCAACGATTTTGTGAGAAACATCTTCACCCTTAAAGAAAGATTTTCTTAACTTCTTACCTGTGTGCTGATTAGATATCACCTGGTTTTCACATTAAACAGATTCCCACTTGAGAAAGCAGCAAGGATGCAGTGAGGTTTATGTTTCCTGGTGTCAACCTGTATTATTTCAGTGGACATTGTAATGAGGATGCATCTTGCTGCCTTTCCAATGAAGCAAGTTTTAATCAGTAATAGGTGAAAAACCATTCCTACAAAGGTGTTAATCAGAGACTTGGCTTTGTGGACACTTTTCAGAGAGCAAATGTGTTAGCATAAAAATAAAGCCATAAAATGGAGAGCTGATTAATCACTCAATTTTTTTTCTCTGCAACCCCATGCTAAATTGTGCTTCCTGTTTTTTTATAAAATGACTTAATCAAATCTGACTCTGATTGCATCAGAGAAGGCCAGGTACCCTACACTATAAGAGGTGGTTTGAAATTTTGACTTGTCTACTTAAAGATCACCAAAATTTGATCACAAGGTCAATTACGTCCCCGGGTGGGATTGAACCACCAACCTTTCGGTTAACAGCCGAATGCGCTAACCGATTGCGCCACAGAGACAGCTTGCAAAAGCATGTACTGACAAAGGCTAAAAAGCATTCATCTAGAAAGTTTCCTAGAAAAAGGTTAAAAAGGCAATAATCTGGAGAGTTTTGCAAGATTTTTCTTTCATTGACCAACGAAGAAACACATTGGTACTTTCACATGATGAGTGAGTACTTCAGGATCTCTGACACTTACATGAGCAGCAGAGTGGCGCAGCGGAAGCGTGCTGGGCCCATAACCCAGAGGTCGGTGGATCGAAACCATCCTCTGATATGTGCACTTATTTTTTTGTTAATTAAATTCTTCCAAAACTGGAATTGATATTTTGACTCTTTTATTTTTACTTAAATTACAATAACTTTTAACATTTTAATTTGTTTTAATAGTATATTGACAGCATTGTTTTCTTTCAGAAATCCACTTAATTTTCTTTACCCTATTACTGAAATGGTAATTGACAAAAACAAGCTACATTGTCACCAGAAGAGCAATGCAAAATGTACAATTGATATTTCAAAATCATCTTTCCATCTTGAATTTCAATGATGCATTGGGGCAACGATTTTGTGAGAAACATCTTCACCCTTAAAGAAAGATTTTCTTAACTTCTTACCTGTGTGCTGATTAGATATCACCTGGTTTTCACATTAAACAGATTCCCACTTGAGAAAGCAGCAAGGATGCAGTGAGGTTTATGTTTCCTGGTGTCAACCTGTATTATTTCAGTGGACATTGTAATGAGGATGCATCTTGCTGCCTTTCCAATGAAGCAAGTTTTAATCAGTAATAGGTGAAAAACCATTCCTACAAAGGTGTTAATCAGAGACTTGGCTTTGTGGACACTTTTCAGAGAGCAAATGTGTTAGCATAAAAATAAAGCCATAAAATGGAGAGCTGATTAATCACTCAATTGGATTTCTCTGCCTGCATAATTTTTTTTCTCTGCAACCCCATGCTAAATTGTGCTTCCTGTTTTTTATAAAATGACTTAATCAAATCTGACTCTGATTGCATCAGAGAAGGCCAGGTACCCTACACTATAAGAGGTGGTTTGAAATTTTGACTTGTCTACTTAAAGATCACCAAAATTTGATCACAAGGTCAATTACGTCCCCAGGTGGGATTGAACCACCAACCTTATGGTTAACAGCCGAATGCGCTAACCGATTGCGCCACAGAGACAGCTTGCAAAAGCATGTACTGACAAAGGCTAAAAAGCATTCATCTAGAAAGTTTCCTAGAAAAAGGTTAAAAAGGCAATAATCTGGAGAGTTTTGCAAGATTTTTCTTCCATTGACCAACGAAGAAACACATTGGTACTTTCACATGATGAGTGAGTACTTCAGGATCTCTGACACTTACACGAGCAGCAGAGTGGCGCAGCGGAAGCGTGCTGGGCCCATAACCCAGAGGTCGGTGGATCGAAACCATCCTCTGCTATGTGCACTTATTTTTTTGTTAATTAAATTCTTCCAAAACTGGAATTGATATTTTGACTCTTTTATTTTTACTTAAAGTACAATAACTTTTAACATTTTAATTTGTTTTAATAGTATATTGACAGCATTGTTTTCTTTCAGAAATCCACTTAATTTTCTTTACCCTATTACTGAAATGGTAATTGACAAAAACAAGCTACATTGTCACCAGAAGAGCAATGCAAAATGTACAATTGATATTTCAAAATCATCTTTCCATCTTGAATTTCAATGATGCATTGGGGCAACGATTTTGTGAGAAACATCTTCACCCTTAAAGAAAGATTTTCTTAACTTCTTACCTGTGTGCTGATTAGATATCACCTGGTTTTCACATTAAATAGATTCCCACTTGAGAAAGCAGCAAGGATGCAGTGAGGTTTATGTTTCCTGGTGTCAACCTGTATTATTTCAGTGGACATTGTAATGAGGATGCATCTTGCTGCCTTTCCAATGAAGCAAGTTTTAATCAGTAATAGGTGAAAAACCATTCCTACAAAGGTGTTAATCAGAGACTTGGCTTTGTGGACACTTTTCAGAGAGCAAATGTGTTAGCATAAAAATAAAGCCATAAAATGGAGAGCTGATTAATCACTCAATTTTTTTTCTCTGCAACCCCATGCTAAATTGTGCTTCCTGATTTTTATAAAATGACTTAATCAAATCTGACTCTGATTGCATCAGAGAAGGCCAGGTACCCTACACTATAAGAGGTGGTTTGAAATTTTGACTTGTCTACTTAAAGATCACCAAAATTTGATCACAAGGTCAATTACGTCCCCGGGTGGGATTGAACCACCAACCTTTCGGTTAACAGCTGAATGCGCTAACCGATTGCGCCACAGAGACAGCTTGCAAAAGCATGTACTGACAAAGGCTAAAAAGCATTCATCTAGAAAGTTTCCTAGAAAAAGGTTAAAAAGGCAATAATCTGGAGAGTTTTGCAAGATTTTTCTTTCATTGACCAACGAAGAAACACATTGGTACTTTCACATGATGAGTGAGTACTTCAGGATCTCTGACACTTACATGAGCAGCAGAGTGGCGCAGCGGAAGCGTGCTGGGCCCATAACCCAGAGGTCGGTGGATCGAAACCATCCTCTGATATGTGCACTTATTTTTTTGTTAATTAAATTCTTCCAAAACTGGAATTGATATTTTGACTCTTTTATTTTTACTTAAAGTACAATAACTTTTAACATTTTAATTTGTTTTAATAGTATATTGACAGCATTGTTTTCTTTCAGAAATCCACTTAATTTTCTTTACCCTATTACTGAAATGGTAATTGACAAAAACAAGCTACATTGTCACCAGAAGAGCAATGTAAAATGTACAATTGATATTTCAAAATCATCTTTCCATCTTGAATTTCAATGATGCATTGGGGCAACGATTTTGTGAGAAACATCTTCACCCTTAAAGAAAGATTTTCTTAACTTCTTACCTGTGTGCTGATTAGATATCACCTGGTTTTCACATTAAACAGATTCCCACTTGAGAAAGCAGCAAGGATGCAGTGAGGTTTATGTTTCCTGGTGTCAACCTGTATTATTTCAGTGGACATTGTAATGAGGATGCATCTTGCTGCCTTTCCAATGAAGCAAGTTTTAATCAGTAATAGGTGAAAAACCATTCCTACAAAGGTGTTAATCAGAGACTTGGCTTTGTGGACACTTTTCAGAGAGCAAATGTGTTAGCATAAAAATAAAGCCATAAAATGGAGAGCTGATTAATCACTCAATTGGATTTCTCTGCCTGCATAATTTTTTTTCTCTGCAACCCCATGCTAAATTGTGCTTCCTGTTTTTTATAAAATGACTTAATCAAATCTGACTCTGATTGCATCAGAGAAGGCCAGGTACCCTACACTATAAGAGGTGGTTTGAAATTTTGACTTGTCTACTTAAAGATCAGCAAAATTTGATCACAAGGTCAATTACGTCCCTGGGTGGGATTGAACCACCAACCTTTCGGTTAACAGCCGAATGCGCTAACCGATTGCGCCACAGAGACAGCTTGCAAAAGCATGTACTGACAAAGGCTAAAAAGCATTCATCTAGAAAGTTTCCTAGAAAAAGGTTAAAAAGGCAATAATCTGGAGAGTTTTGCAAGATTTTTCTTCCATTGACCAACGAAGAAACACATTGGTACTTTCACATGATGAGTGAGTACTTCAGGATCTCTGACACTTACATGAGCAGCAGAGTGGCGCAGCGGAAGCGTGCTGGGCCCATAACCCAGAGGTCGGTGGATCGAAACCATCCTCTGCTATGTGCACTTATTTTTTTGTTAATTAAATTCTTCCAAAACTGGAATTGATATTTTGACTCTTTTATTTTTACTTAAAGTACAATAACTTTTAACATTTTAATTTGTTTTAATAGTATATTGACAGCATTGTTTTCTTTCAGAAATCCACTTAATTTTCTTTACCCTATTACTGAAATGGTAATTGACAAAAACAAGCTACATTGTCACCAGAAGAGCAATGCAAAATGTACAATTGATATTTCAAAATCATCTTTCCATCTTGAATTTCAATGATGCATTGGGGCAACGATTTTGTGAGAAACATCTTCACCCTTAAAGAAAGATTTTCTTAACTTCTTACCTGTGTGCTGATTAGATATCACCTGGTTTTCACATTAAACAGATTCCCACTTGAGAAAGCAGCAAGGATGCAGTGAGGTTTATGTTTCCTGGTGTCAACCTGTATTATTTCAGTGGACATTGTAATGAGGATGCATCTTGCTGCCTTTCCAATGAAGCAAGTTTTAATCAGTAATAGGTGAAAAACCATTCCTACAAAGGTGTTAATCAGAGACTTGGCTTTGTGGACACTTTTCAGAGAGCAAATGTGTTAGCATAAAAATAAAGCCATAAAATGGAGAGCTGATTAATCACTCAATTGGATTTCTCTGCCTGCATAATTTTTTTTCTCTGCAACCCCATGCTAAATTGTGCTTCCTGTTTTTTATAAAATGACTTAATCAAATCTGACTCTGATTGCATGAGAGAAGGCCAGGTACCCTACACTATAAGAGGTGGTTTGAAATTTTGACTTGTCTACTTAAAGATCACCAAAATTTGATCACAAGGTCAATTACGTCCCCGGGTGGGATTGAACCACCAACCTTTCGGTTAACAGCCGAATGCGCTAACCGATTGCGCCACAGAGACAGCTTGCAAAAGCATGTACTGACAAAGGCTAAAAAGCATTCATCTAGAAAGTTTCCTAGAAAAAGGTTAAAAAGGCAATAATCTGGAGAGTTTTGCAAGATTTTTCTTCCATTGACCAACGAAGAAACACATTGGTACTTTCACATGATGAGTGAGTACTTCAGGATCTCTGACACTTACATGAGCAGCAGAGTGGCGCAGCGGAAGCGTGCTGGGCCCATAACCCAGAGGTCGGTGGATCGAAACCATCCTCTGCTATGTGCACTTATTTTTTTGTTAATTAAATTCTTCCAAAACTGGAATTGATATTTTGACTCTTTTATTTTTACTTAAAGTACAATAACTTTTAACATTTTAATTTGTTTTAATAGTATATTGACAGCATTGTTTTCTTTCAGAAATCCACTTAATTTTCTTTACCCTATTACTGAAATGGTAATTGACAAAAACAAGCTACATTGTCACCAGAAGAGCAATGCAAAATGTACAATTGATATTTCAAAATCATCTTTCCATATTGAATTACAATGATGCATTGGGGCAACGATTTTGTGAGAAACATCTTCACCCTTAAAGAAAGATTTTCTTAACTTCTTACCTGTGTGCTGATTAGATATCACCTGGTTTTCACATTAAACAGATTCCCACTTGAGAAAGCAGCAAGGATGCAGTGAGGTTTATGTTTCCTGGTGTCAACCTGTATTATTTCAGTGGACATTGTAATGAGGATGCATCTTGCTGCCTTTCCAATGAAGCAAGTTTTAATCAGTAATAGGTGAAAAACCATTCCTACAAAGGTGTTAATCAGAGACTTGGCTTTGTGGACACTTTTCAGAGAGCAAATGTGTTAGCATAAAAATAAAGCCATAAAATGGAGAGCTGATTAATCACTCAATTTTTTTTCTCTGCAACCCCATGCTAAATTGTGCTTCCTGTTTTTTATAAAATGACTTAATCAAATCTGACTCTGATTGCATCAGAGAAGGCCAGGTACCCTACACTATAAGAGGTGGTTTGAAATTTTGACTTGTCTACTTAAAGATCACCAAAATTTGATCACAAGGTCAATTACGTCCCCGGGTGGGATTGAACCACCAACCTTTCGGTTAACAGCCGAATGCGCTAACCGATTGCGCCACAGAGACAGCTTGCAAAAGCATGTACTGACAAAGGCTAAAAAGCATTCATCTAGAAAGTTTCCTAGAAAAAGGTTAAAAAGGCAATAATCTGGAGAGTTTTGCAAGATTTTTCTTCCATTGACCAACGAAGAAACACATTGGTACTTTCACATGATGAGTGAGTACTTCAGAATCTCTGACACTTACATGAGCAGCAGAGTGGCGCAGCGGAAGCGTGCTGGGCCCATAACCCAGAGGTCGGTGGATCGAAACCATCCTCTGATATGTGCACTTATTTTTTTGTTAATTAAATTCTTCCAAAACTGGAATTGATATTTTGACTCTTTTATTTTTACTTAAAGTACAATAACTTTTAACATTTTAATTTGTTTTAATAGTATATTGACAGCATTGTTTTCTTTCAGAAATCCACTTAATTTTCTTTACCCTATTACTGAAATGGTAATTGACAAAAACAAGCTACATTGTCACCAGAAGAGCAATGCAAAATGTACAATTGATATTTCAAAATCATCTTTCCATCTTGAATTTCAATGATGCATTGGGGCAACGATTTTGTGAGAAACATCTTCACCCTTAAAGAAAGATTTTCTTAACTTCTTACCTGTGTGCTGATTAGATATCACCTGGTTTTCACATTAAACAGATTCCCACTTGAGAAAGCAGCAAGGATGCAGTGAGGTTTATGTTTCCTGGTGTCAACCTGTATTATTTCAGTGGACATTGTAATGAGGATGCATCTTGCTGCCTTTCCAATGAAGCAAGTTTTAATCAGTAATAGGTGAAAAACCATTCCTACAAAGGTGTTAATCAGAGACTTGGCTTTGTGGACACTTTTCAGAGAGCAAATGTGTTAGCATAAAAATAAAGCCATAAAATGGAGAGCTGATTAATCACTCAATTGGATTTCTCTGCCTGCATAATTTTTTTTCTCTGCAACCCCATGCTAAATTGTGCTTCCTGTTTTTTATAAAATGACTTAATCAAATCTGACTCTGATTGCATCAGAGAAGGCCAGGTACCCTACACTATAAGAGGTGGTTTGAAATTTTGACTTGTCTACTTAAAGATCACCAAAATTTGATAACAAGGTCAATTACGTCCCCGGGTGGGATTGAACCACCAACCTTTCGGTTAACAGCCGAATGCGCTAACCGATTGCGCCACAGAGACAGCTTGCAAAAGCATGTACTGACAAAGGCTAAAAAGCATTCATCTAGAAAGTTTCCTAGAAAAAGGTTAAAAAGGCAATAATCTGGAGAGTTTTGCAAGATTTTTCTTCCATTGACCAACGAAGAAACACATTGGTACTTTCACATGATGAGTGAGTACTTCAGGATCTCTGACACTTACATGAGCAGCAGAGTGGCGCAGCGGAAGCGTGCTGGGCCCATAACCCAGAGGTCGGTGGATCGAAACCATCCTCTGCTATGTGCACTTATTTTTTTGTTAATTAAATTCTTCCAAAACTGGAATTGATATTTTGACTCTTTTATTTTTACTTAAAGTACAATAACTTTTAACATTTTAATTTGTTTTAATAGTATATTGACAGCATTGTTTTCTTTCAGAAATCCACTTAATTTTCTTTACCCTATTACTGAAATGGTAATTGACAAAAACAAGCTACATTGTCACCAGAAGAGCAATGCAAAATGTACAATTGATATTTCAAAATCATCTTTCCATCTTGAATTTCAATGATGCATTGGGGCAACGATTTTGTGAGAAACATCTTCACCCTTAAAGAAAGATTTTCTTAACTTCTTACCTGTGTGCTGATTAGATATCACCTGGTTTTCACATTAAACAGATTCCCACTTGAGAAAGCAGCAAGGATGCAGTGAGGTTTATGTTTCCTGGTGTCAACCTGTATTATTTCAGTGGACATTGTAATGAGGATGCATCTTGCTGCCTTTCCAATGAAGCAAGTTTTAATCAGTAATAGGTGAAAAACCATTCCTACAAAGGTGTTAATCAGAGACTTGGCTTTGTGGACACTTTTCAGAGAGCAAATGTGTTAGCATAAAAATAAAGCCATAAAATGGAGAGCTGATTAATCACTCAATTGGATTTCTCTGCCTGCATAATTTTTTTTCTCTGCAACCCCATGCTAAATTGTGCTTCCTGTTTTTTATAAAATGACTTAATCAAATCTGACTCTGATTGCATGAGAGAAGGCCAGGTACCCTACACTATAAGAGGTGGTTTGAAATTTTGACTTGTCTACTTAAAGATCACCAAAATTTGATCACAAGGTCAATTACGTCCCCGGGTGGGATTGAACCACCAACCTTTCGGTTAACAGCCGAATGCGCTAACCGATTGCGCCACAGAGACAGCTTGCAAAAGTATGTACTGACAAAGGCTAAAAAGCATTCATCTAGAAAGTTTCCTAGAAAAAGGTTAAAAAGGCAATAATCTGGAGAGTTTTGCAAGATTTTTCTTCCATTGACCAACGAAGAAACACATTGGTACTTTCACATGATGAGTGAGTACTTCAGGATCTCTGACACTTACATGAGCAGCAGAGTGGCGCAGCGGAAGCGTGCTGGGCCCATAACCCAGAGGTCGGTGGATCGAAACCATCCTCTGCTATGTGCACTTATTTTTTTGTTAATTAAATTCTTCCAAAACTGGAATTGATATTTTGACTCTTTTATTTTTACTTAAAGTACAATAACTTTTAACATTTTAATTTGTTTTAATAGTATATTGACAGCATTGTTTTCTTTCAGAAATCCACTTAATTTTCTTTACCCTATTACTGAAATGGTAATTGACAAAAGCAAGCTACATTGTCACCAGAAGAGCAATGCAAAATGTACAATTGATATTTCAAAATCATCTTTCCATCTTGAATTTCAATGATGCATTGGGGCAACGATTTTGTGAGAAACATCTTCACCCTTAAAGAAAGATTTTCTTAACTTCTTACCTGTGTGCTGATTAGATATCACCTGGTTTTCACATTAAACAGATTCCCACTTGAGAAAGCAGCAAGGATGCAGTGAGGTTTATGTTTCCTGGTGTCAACCTGTATTATTTCAGTGGACATTGTAATGAGGATGCATCTTGCTGCCTTTCCAATGAAGCAAGTTTTAATCAGTAATAGGTGAAAAACCATTCCTACAAAGGTGTTAATCAGAGACTTGGCTTTGTGGACACTTTTCAGAGAGCAAATGTGTTAGCATAAAAATAAAGCCATAAAATGGAGAGCTGATTAATCACTCAATTGGATTTCTCTGCCTGCATAATTTTTTTTCTCTGCAACCCCATGCTAAATTGTGCTTCCTGTTTTTTATAAAATGACTTAATCAAATCTGACTCTGATTGCATGAGAGAAGGCCAGGTACCCTACACTATAAGAGGTGGTTTGAAATTTTGACTTGTCTACTTAAAGATCACCAAAATTTGATCACAAGGTCAATTACGTCCCCGGGTGGGATTGAACCACCAACCTTTCGGTTAACAGCCGAATGCGCTAACCGATTGCGCCACAGAGACAGCTTGCAAAAGCATGTACTGACAAAGGCTAAAAAGCATTCATCTAGAAAGTTTCCTAGAAAAAGGTTAAAAAGGCAATAATCTGGAGAGTTTTGCAAGATTTTTCTTCCATTGACCAACGAAGAAACACATTGGTACTTTCACATGATGAGTGAGTACTTCAGGATCTCTGACACTTACATGAGCAGCAGAGTGGCGCAGCGGAAGCGTGCTGGGCCCATAACCCAGAGGTCGGTGGATCGAAACCATCCTCTGCTATGTGCACTTATTTTTTTGTTAATTAAATTCTTCCAAAACTGGAATTGATATTTTGACTCTTTTATTTTTACTTAAAGTACAATAACTTTTAACATTTTAATTTGTTTTAATAGTATATTGACAGCATTGTTTTCTTTCAGAAATCCACTTAATTTTCTTTACCCTATTACTGAAATGGTAATTGACAAAAGCAAGCTACATTGTCACCAGAAGAGCAATGCAAAATGTACAATTGATATTTCAAAATCATCTTTCCATCTTGAATTTCAATGATGCATTGGGGCAACGATTTTGTGAGAAACATCTTCACCCTTAAAGAAAGATTTTCTTAACTTCTTACCTGTGTGCTGATTAGATATCACCTGGTTTTCACATTAAACAGATTCCCACTTGAGAAAGCAGCAAGGATGCAGTGAGGTTTATGTTTCCTGGTGTCAACCTGTATTATTTCAGTGGACATTGTAATGAGGATGCATCTTGCTGCCTTTCCAATGAAGCAAGTTTTAATCAGTAATAGGTGAAAAACCATTCCTACAAAGGTGTTAATCAGAGACTTGGCTTTGTGGACACTTTTCAGAGAGCAAATGTGTTAGCATAAAAATAAAGCCATAAAATGGAGAGCTGATTAATCACTCAATTGGATTTCTCTGCCTGCATAATTTTTTTTCTCTGCAACCCCATGCTAAATTGTGCTTCCTGTTTTTTATAAAATGACTTAATCAAATCTGACTCTGATTGCATCAGAGAAGGCCAGGTACCCTACACTATAAGAGGTGGTTTGAAATTTTGACTTGTCTACTTAAAGATCACCAAAATTTGATCACAAGGTCAATTACGTCCCCGGGTGGGATTGAACCACCAACCTTTCGGTTAACAGCCGAATGCGCTAACCGATTGCGCCACAGAGACAGCTTGCAAAAGCATGTACTGACAAAGGCTAAAAAGCATTCATCTAGAAAGTTTCCTAGAAAAAGGTTAAAAAGGCAATAATCTGGAGAGTTTTGCAAGATTTTTCTTCCATTGACCAACGAAGAAACACATTGGTACTTTCACATGATGAGTGAGTACTTCAGGATCTCTGACACTTACATGAGCAGCAGAGTGGCGCAGCGGAAGCGTGCTGGGCCCATAACCCAGAGGTCGGTGGATCGAAACCATCCTCTGCTATGTGCACTTATTTTTTTGTTAATTAAATTCTTCCAAAACTGGAATTGATATTTTGACTCTTTTATTTTTACTTAAAGTACAATAACTTTTAACATTTTAATTTGTTTTAATAGTATATTGACAGCATTGTTTTCTTTCAGAAATCCACTTAATTTTCTTTACCCTATTACTGAAATGGTAATTGACAAAAACAAGCTACATTGTCACCAGAAGAGCAATGCAAAATGTACAATTGATATTTCAAAATCATCTTTCCATATTGAATTACAATGATGCATTGGGGCAACGATTTTGTGAGAAACATCTTCACCCTTAAAGAAAGATTTTCTTAACTTCTTACCTGTGTGCTGATTAGATATCACCTGGTTTTCACATTAAACAGATTCCCACTTGAGAAAGCAGCAAGGATGCAGTGAGGTTTATGTTTCCTGGTGTCAACCTGTATTATTTCAGTGGACATTGTAATGAGGATGCATCTTGCTGCCTTTCCAATGAAGCAAGTTTTAATCAGTAATAGGTGAAAAACCATTCCTACAAAGGTGTTAATCAGAGACTTGGCTTTGTGGACACTTTTCAGAGAGCAAATGTGTTAGCATAAAAATAAAGCCATAAAATGGAGAGCTGATTAATCACTCAATTTTTTTTCTCTGCAACCCCATGCTAAATTGTGCTTCCTGTTTTTTATAAAATGACTTAATCAAATCTGACTCTGATTGCATCAGAGAAGGCCAGGTACCCTACACTATAAGAGGTTATTTGAAATTTTGACTTGTCTACTTAAAGATCACCAAAATTTGATCACAAGGTCAATTACGTCCCCGGGTGGGATTGAACCACCAACCTTTCGGTTAACAGCCGAATGCGCTAACCGATTGCGCCACAGAGACAGCTTGCAAAAGCATGTACTGACAAAGGCTAAAAAGCATTCATCTAGAAAGTTTCCTAGAAAAAGGTTAAAAAGGCAATAATCTGGAGAGTTTTGCAAGATTTTTCTTCCATTGACCAACGAAGAAACACATTGGTACTTTCACATGATGAGTGAGTACTTCAGGATCTCTGACACTTACATGAGCAGCAGAGTGGCGCAGCGGAAGCGTGCTGGGCCCATAACCCAGAGGTCGGTGGATCGAAACCATCCTCTGATATGTGCACTTATTTTTTTGTTAATTAAATTCTTCCAAAACTGGAATTGATATTTTGACTCTTTTATTTTTACTTAAAGTACAATAACTTTTAACATTTTAATTTGTTTTAATAGTATATTGACAGCATTGTTTTCTTTCAGAAATCCACTTAATTTTCTTTACCCTATTACTGAAATGGTAATTGACAAAAACAAGCTACATTGTCACCAGAAGAGCAATGCAAAATGTACAATTGATATTTCAAAATCATCTTTCCATCTTGAATTTCAATGATGCATTGGGGCAACGATTTTGTGAGAAACATCTTCACCCTTAAAGAAAGATTTTCTTAACTTCTTACCTGTGTGCTGATTAGATATCACCTGGTTTTCACATTAAACAGATTCCCACTTGAGAAAGCAGCAAGGATGCAGTGAGGTTTATGTTTCCTGGTGTCAACCTGTATTATTTCAGTGGACATTGTAATGAGGATGCATCTTGCTGCCTTTCCAATGAAGCAAGTTTTAATCAGTAATAGGTGAAAAACCATTCCTACAAAGGTGTTAATCAGAGACTTGGCTTTGTGGACACTTTTCAGAGAGCAAATGTGTTAGCATAAAAATAAAGCCATAAAATGGAGAGCTGATTAATCACTCAATTGGATTTCTCTGCCTGCATAATTTTTTTTCTCTGCAACCCCATGCTAAATTGTGCTTCCTGTTTTTTATAAAATGACTTAATCAAATCTGACTCTGATTGCATCAGAGAAGGCCAGGTACCCTACACTATAAGAGGTGGTTTGAAATTTTGACTTGTCTACTTAAAGATCACCAAAATTTGATCACAAGGTCAATTACGTCCCCGGGTGGGATTGAACCACCAACCTTTCGGTTAACAGCCGAATGCGCTAACCGATTGCGCCACAGAGACAGCTTGCAAAAGCATGTACTGACAAAGGCTAAAAAGCATTCATCTAGAAAGTTTCCTAGAAAAAGGTTAAAAAGGCAATAATCTGGAGAGTTTTGCAAGATTTTTCTTCCATTGACCAACGAAGAAACACATTGGTACTTTCACATGATGAGTGAGTACTTCAGGATCTCTGACACTTACATGAGCAGCAGAGTGGCGCAGCGGAAGCGTGCTGGGCCCATAACCCAGAGGTTGGTGGATCGAAACCATCCTCTGCTATGTGCACTTATTTTTTTGTTAATTAAATTCTTCCAAAACTGGAATTGATATTTTGACTCTTTTATTTTTACTTAAAGTACAATAACTTTTAACATTTTAATTTGTTTTAATAGTATATTGACAGCATTGTTTTCTTTCAGAAATCCACTTAATTTTCTTTACCCTATTACTGAAATGGTAATTGACAAAAACAAGCTACATTGTCACCAGAAGAGCAATGCAAAATGTACAATTGATATTTCAAAATCATCTTTCCATCTTGAATTTCAATGATGCATTGGGGCAACGATTTTGTGAGAAACATCTTCACCCTTAAAGAAAGATTTTCTTAACTTCTTACCTGTGTGCTGATTAGATATCACCTGGTTTTCACATTAAACAGATTCCCACTTGAGAAAGCAGCAAGGATGCAGTGAGGTTTATGTTTCCTGGTGTCAACCTGTATTATTTCAGTGGACATTGTAATGAGGATGCATCTTGCTGCCTTTCCAATGAAGCAAGTTTTAATCAGTAATAGGTGAAAAACCATTCCTACAAAGGTGTTAATCAGAGACTTGGCTTTGTGGACACTTTTCAGAGAGCAAATGTGTTAGCATAAAAATAAAGCCATAAAATGGAGAGCTGATTAATCACTCAATTGGATTTCTCTGCCTGCATAATTTTTTTTCTCTGCAACCCCATGCTAAATTGTGCTTCCTGTTTTTTATAAAATGACTTAATCAAATCTGACTCTGATTGCATGAGAGAAGGCCAGGTACCCTACACTATAAGAGGTGGTTTGAAATTTTGACTTGTCTACTTAAAGATCACCAAAATTTGATCACAAGGTCAATTACGTCCCCGGGTGGGATTGAACCACCAACCTTTCGGTTAACAGCCGAATGCGCTAACCGATTGCGCCACAGAGACAGCTTGCAAAAGCATGTACTGACAAAGGCTAAAAAGCATTCATCTAGAAAGTTTCCTAGAAAAAGGTTAAAAAGGCAATAATCTGGAGAGTTTTGCAAGATTTTTCTTCCATTGACCAACGAAGAAACACATTGGTACTTTCACATGATGAGTGAGTACTTCAGGATCTCTGACACTTACATGAGCAGCAGAGTGGCGCAGCGGAAGCGTGCTGGGCCCATAACCCAGAGGTCGGTGGATCGAAACCATCCTCTGCTATGTGCACTTATTTTTTTGTTAATTAAATTCTTCCAAAACTGGAATTGATATTTTGACTCTTTTATTTTTACTTAAAGTACAATAACTTTTAACATTTTAATTTGTTTTAATAGTATATTGACAGCATTGTTTTCTTTCAGAAATCCACTTAATTTTCTTTACCCTATTACTGAAATGGTAATTGACAAAAACAAGCTACATTGTCACCAGAAGAGCAATGCAAAATGTACAATTGATATTTCAAAATCATCTTTCCATCTTGAATTTCAATGATGCATTGGGGCAACGATTTTGTGAGAAACATCTTCACCCTTAAAGAAAGATTTTCTTAACTTCTTACCTGTGTGCTGATTAGATATCACCTGGTTTTCACATTAAACAGATTCCCACTTGAGAAAGCAGCAAGGATGCAGTGAGGTTTATGTTTCCTGGTGTCAACCTGTATTATTTCAGTGGACATTGTAATGAGGATGCATCTTGCTGCCTTTCCAATGAAGCAAGTTTTAATCAGTAATAGGTGAAAAACCATTCCTACAAAGGTGTTAATCAGAGACTTGGCTTTGTGGACACTTTTCAGAGAGCAAATGTGTTAGCATAAAAATAAAGCCATAAAATGGAGAGCTGATTAATCACTCAATTGGATTTCTCTGCCTGCATAATTTTTTTTCTCTGCAACCCCATGCTAAATTGTGCTTCCTGTTTTTTATAAAATGACTTAATCAAATCTGACTCTGATTGCATGAGAGAAGGCCAGGTACCCTACACTATAAGAGGTGGTTTGAAATTTTGACTTGTCTACTTAAAGATCACCAAAATTTGATCACAAGGTCAATTACGTCCCCGGGTGGGATTGAACCACCAACCTTTCGGTTAACAGCCGAATGCGCTAACCGATTGCGCCACAGAGACAGCTTGCAAAAGCATGTACTGACAAAGGCTAAAAAGCATTCATCTAGAAAGTTTCCTAGAAAAAGGTTAAAAAGGCAATAATCTGGAGAGTTTTGCAAGATTTTTCTTCCATTGACCAACGAAGAAACACATTGGTACTTTCACATGATGAGTGAGTACTTCAGGATCTCTGACACTTACATGAGCAGCAGAGTGGCGCAGCGGAAGCGTGCTGGGCCCATAACCCAGAGGTCGGTGGATCGAAACCATCCTCTGCTATGTGCACTTATTTTTTTGTTAATTAAATTCTTCCAAAACTGGAATTGATATTTTGACTCTTTTATTTTTACTTAAAGTACAATAACTTTTAACATTTTAATTTGTTTTAATAGTATATTGACAGCATTGTTTTCTTTCGGAAATCCACTTAATTTTCTTTACCCTATTACTGAAATGGTAATTGACAAAAGCAAGCTACATTGTCACCAGAAGAGCAATGCAAAATGTACAATTGATATTTCAAAATCATCTTTCCATCTTGAATTTCAATGATGCATTGGGGCAACGATTTTGTGAGAAACATCTTCACCCTTAAAGAAAGATTTTCTTAACTTCTTACCTGTGTGCTGATTAGATATCACCTGGTTTTCACATTAAACAGATTCCCACTTGAGAAAGCAGCAAGGATGCAGTGAGGTTTATGTTTCCTGGTGTCAACCTGTATTATTTCAGTGGACATTGTAATGAGGATGCATCTTGCTGCCTTTCCAATGAAGCAAGTTTTAATCAGTAATAGGTGAAAAACCATTCCTACAAAGGTGTTAATCAGAGACTTGGCTTTGTGGACACTTTTCAGAGAGCAAATGTGTTAGCATAAAAATAAAGCCATAAAATGGAGAGCTGATTAATCACTCAATTGGATTTCTCTGCCTGCATAATTTTTTTTCTCTGCAACCCCATGCTAAATTGTGCTTCCTGTTTTTTATAAAATGACTTAATCAAATCTGACTCTGATTGCATCAGAGAAGGCCAGGTACCCTACACTATAAGAGGTGGTTTGAAATTTTGACTTGTCTACTTAAAGATCACCAAAATTTGATCACAAGGTCAATTACGTCCCCGGGTGGGATTGAACCACCAACCTTTCGGTTAACAGCCGAATGCGCTAACCGATTGCGCCACAGAGACAGCTTGCAAAAGCATGTACTGACAAAGGCTAAAAAGCATTCATCTAGAAAGTTTCCTAGAAAAAGGTTAAAAAGGCAATAATCTGGAGAGTTTTGCAAGATTTTTCTTCCATTGACCAACGAAGAAACACATTGGTACTTTCACATGATGAGTGAGTACTTCAGGATCTCTGACACTTACATGAGCAGCAGAGTGGCGCAGCGGAAGCGTGCTGGGCCCATAACCCAGAGGTCGGTGGATCGAAACCATCCTCTGCTATGTGCACTTATTTTTTTGTTAATTAAATTCTTCCAAAACTGGAATTGATATTTTGACTCTTTTATTTTTACTTAAAGTACAATAACTTTTAACATTTTAATTTGTTTTAATAGTATATTGACAGCATTGTTTTCTTTCAGAAATCCACTTAATTTTCTTTACCCTATTACTGAAATGGTAATTGACAAAAACAAGCTACATTGTCACCAGAAGAGCAATGCAAAATGTACAATTGATATTTCAAAATCATCTTTCCATATTGAATTACAATGATGCATTGGGGCAACGATTTTGTGAGAAACATCTTCACCCTTAAAGAAAGATTTTCTTAACTTCTTACCTGTGTGCTGATTAGATATCACCTGGTTTTCACATTAAACAGATTCCCACTTGAGAAAGCAGCAAGGATGCAGTGAGGTTTATGTTTCCTGGTGTCAACCTGTATTATTTCAGTGGACATTGTAATGAGGATGCATCTTACTGCCTTTCCAATGAAGCAAGTTTTAATCAGTAATAGGTGAAAAACCATTCCTACAAAGGTGTTAATCAGAGACTTGGCTTTGTGGACACTTTTCAGAGAGCAAATGTGTTAGCATAAAAATAAAGCCATAAAATGGAGAGCTGATTAATCACTCAATTTTTTTTCTCTGCAACCCCATGCTAAATTGTGCTTCCTGTTTTTTATAAAATGACTTAATCAAATCTGACTCTGATTGCATCAGAGAAGGCCAGGTACCCTACACTATAAGAGGTGGTTTGAAATTTTGACTTGTCTACTTAAAGATCACCAAAATTTGATCACAAGGTCAATTACGTCCCCGGGTGGGATTGAACCACCAACCTTTCGGTTAACAGCCGAATGCGCTAACCGATTGCGCCACAGAGACAGCTTGCAAAAGCATGTACTGACAAAGGCTAAAAAGCATTCATCTAGAAAGTTTCCTAGAAAAAGGTTAAAAAGGCAATAATCTGGAGAGTTTTGCAAGATTTTTCTTCCATTGACCAACGAAGAAACACATTGGTACTTTCACATGATGAGTGAGTACTTCAGGATCTCTGACACTTACATGAGCAGCAGAGTGGCGCAGCGGAAGCGTGCTGGGCCCATAACCCAGAGGTCGGTGGATCGAAACCATCCTCTGCTATGTGCACTTATTTTTTTGTTAATTAAATTCTTCCAAAACTGGAATTGATATTTTGACTCTTTTATTTTTACTTAAAGTACAATAACTTTTAACATTTTAATTTGTTTTAATAGTATATTGACAGCATTGTTTTCTTTCAGAAATCCACTTAATTTTCTTTACCCTATTACTGAAATGGTAATTGACAAAAGCAAGCTACATTGTCACCAGAAGAGCAATGCAAAATGTACAATTGATATTTCAAAATCATCTTTCCATCTTGAATTTCAATGATGCATTGGGGCAACGATTTTGTGAGAAACATCTTCACCCTTAAAGAAAGATTTTCTTAACTTCTTACCTGTGTGCTGATTAGATATCACCTGGTTTTCACATTAAACAGATTCCCACTTGAGAAAGCAGCAAGGATGCAGTGAGGTTTATGTTTCCTGGTGTCAACCTGTATTATTTCAGTGGACATTGTAATGAGGATGCATCTTGCTGCCTTTCCAATGAAGCAAGTTTTAATCAGTAATAGGTGAAAAACCATTCCTACAAAGGTGTTAATCAGAGACTTGGCTTTGTGGACACTTTTCAGAGAGCAAATGTGTTAGCATAAAAATAAAGCCATAAAATGGAGAGCTGATTAATCACTCAATTGGATTTCTCTGCCTGCATAATTTTTTTTCTCTGCAACCCCATGCTAAATTGTGCTTCCTGTTTTTTATAAAATGACTTAATCAAATCTGACTCTGATTGTATCAGAGAAGGCCAGGTACCCTACACTATAAGAGGTGGTTTGAAATTTTGACTTGTCTACTTAAAGATCACCAAAATTTGATCACAAGGTCAATTACGTCCCCGGGTGGGATTGAACCACCAACCTTTCGGTTAACAGCCGAATGCGCTAACCGATTGCGCCACAGAGACAGCTTGCAAAAGCATGTACTGACAAAGGCTAAAAAGCATTCATCTAGAAAGTTTCCTAGAAAAAGGTTAAAAAGGCAATAATCTGGAGAGTTTTGCAAGATTTTTCTTCCATTGACCAACGAAGAAACACATTGGTACTTTCACATGATGAGTGAGTACTTCAGGATCTCTGACACTTACATGAGCAGCAGAGTGGCGCAGCGGAAGCGTGCTGGGCCCATAACCCAGAGGTCGGTGGATCGAAACCATCCTCTGCTATGTGCACTTATTTTTTTGTTAATTAAATTCTTCCAAAACTGGAATTGATATTTTGACTCTTTTATTTTTACTTAAAGTACAATAACTTTTAACATTTTAATTTGTTTTAATAGTATATTGACAGCATTGTTTTCTTTCAGAAATCCACTTAATTTTCTTTACCCTATTACTGAAATGGTAATTGACAAAAACAAGCTACATTGTCACCAGAAGAGCAATGCAAAATGTACAATTGATATTTCAAAATCATCTTTCCATATTGAATTACAATGATGCATTGGGGCAACGATTTTGTGAGAAACATCTTCACCCTTAAAGAAAGATTTTCTTAACTTCTTACCTGTGTGCTGATTAGATATCACCTGGTTTTCACATTAAACAGATTCCCACTTGAGAAAGCAGCAAGGATGCAGTGAGGTTTATGTTTCCTGGTGTCAACCTGTATTATTTCAGTGGACATTGTAATGAGGATGCATCTTGCTGCCTTTCCAATGAAGCAAGTTTTAATCAGTAATAGGTGAAAAACCATTCCTACAAAGGTGTTAATCAGAGACTTGGCTTTGTGGACACTTTTCAGAGAGCAAATGTGTTAGCATAAAAATAAAGCCATAAAATGGAGAGCTGATTAATCACTCAATTTTTTTTCTCTGCAACCCCATGCTAAATTGTGCTTCCTGTTTTTTATAAAATGACTTAATCAAATCTGACTCTGATTGCATCAGAGAAGGCCAGGTACCCTACACTATAAGAGGTGGTTTGAAATTTTGACTTGTCTACTTAAAGATCACCAAAATTTGATCACAAGGTCAATTACGTCCCCGGGTGGGATTGAACCACCAACCTTTCGGTTAACAGCCGAATGCGCTAACCGATTGCGCCACAGAGACAGCTTGCAAAAGCATGTACTGACAAAGGCTAAAAAGCATTCATCTAGAAAGTTTCCTAGAAAAAGGTTAAAAAGGCAATAATCTGGAGAGTTTTGCAAGATTTTTCTTCCATTGACCAACGAAGAAACACATTGGTACTTTCACATGATGAGTGAGTACTTCAGGATCTCTGACACTTACATGAGCAGCAGAGTGGCGCAGCGGAAGCGTGCTGGGCCCATAACCCAGAGGTCGGTGGATCGAAACCATCCTCTGCTATGTGCACTTATTTTTTTGTTAATTAAATTCTTCCAAAACTCGAATTGATATTTTGACTCTTTTATTTTTACTTAAAGTACAATAACTTTTAACATTTTAATTTGTTTTAATAGTATATTGACAGCATTGTTTTCTTTCAGAAATCCACTTAATTTTCTTTACCCTATTACTGAAATGGTAATTGACAAAAGCAAGCTACATTGTCACCAGAAGAGCAATGCAAAATGTACAATTGATATTTCAAAATCATCTTTCCATCTTGAATTTCAATGATGCATTGGGGCAACGATTTTGTGAGAAACATCTTCACCCTTAAAGAAAGATTTTCTTAACTTCTTACCTGTGTGCTGATTAGATATCACCTGGTTTTCACATTAAACAGATTCCCCCTTGAGAAAGCAGCAAGGATGCAGTGAGGTTTATGTTTCCTGGTGTCAACCTGTATTATTTCAGTGGACATTGTAATGAGGATGCATCTTGCTGCCTTTCCAATGAAGCAAGTTTTAATCAGTAATAGGTGAAAAACCATTCCTACAAAGGTGCTAATCAGAGACTTGGCTTTGTGGACACTTTTCAGAGAGCAAATGTGTTAGCATAAAAATAAAGCCATAAAATGGAGAGCTGATTAATCACTCAATTGGATTTCTCTGCCTGCATAATTTTTTTTCTCTGCAACCCCATGCTAAATTGTGCTTCCTGTTTTTTATAAAATGACTTAATCAAATCTGACTCTGATTGCATCAGAGAAGGCCAGGTACCCTACACTATAAGAGGTGGTTTGAAATTTTGACTTGTCTACTTAAAGATCACCAAAATTTGATCACAAGGTCAATTACGTCCCCGGGTGGGATTGAACCACCAACCTTTCGGTTAACAGCCGAATGCGCTAACCGATTGCGCCACAGAGACAGCTTGCAAAAGCATGTACTGACAAAGGCTAAAAAGCATTCATCTAGAAAGTTTCCTAGAAAAAGGTTAAAAAGGCAATAATCTGGAGAGTTTTGCAAGATTTTTCTTCCATTGACCAACGAAGAAACACATTGGTACTTTCACATGATGAGTGAGTACTTCAGGATCTCTGACACTTACATGAGCAGCAGAGTGGCGCAGCGGAAGCGTGCTGGGCCCATAACCCAGAGGTCGGTGGATCGAAACCATCCTCTGCTAGGTGCACTTATTTTTTTGTTAATTAAATTCTTCCAAAACTGGAATTGATATTTTGACTCTTTTATTTTTACTTAAAGTACAATAACTTTTAACATTTTAATTTGTTTTAATAGTATATTGACAGCATTGTTTTCTTTCAGAAATCCACTTAATTTTCTTTACCCTATTACTGAAATGGTAATTGACAAAAACAAGCTACATTGTCACCAGAAGAGCAATGCAAAATGTACAATTGATATTTCAAAATCATCTTTCCATCTTGAATTTCAATGATGCATTGGGGCAACGATTTTGTGAGAAACATCTTCACCCTTAAAGAAAGATTTTCTTAACTTCTTACCTGTGTGCTGATTAGATATCACCTGGTTTTCACATTAAACAGATTCCCACTTGAGAAAGCAGCAAGGATGCAGTGAGGTTTATGTTTCCTGGTGTCAACCTGTATTATTTCAGTGGACATTGTAATGAGGATGCATCTTGCTGCCTTTCCAATGAAGCAAGTTTTAATCAGTAATAGGTGAAAAACCATTCCTACAAAGGTGTTAATCAGAGACTTGGCTTTGTGGACACTTTTCAGAGAGCAAATGTGTTAGCATAAAAATAAAGCCCTAAAATGGAGAGCTGATTAATCACTCAATTGGATTTCTCTGCCTGCATAATTTTTTTTCGCTGCAACCCCATGCTAAATTGTGCTTCCTGTTTTTTATAAAATGACTTAATCAAATCTGACTCTGATTGCATCAGAGAAGGCCAGGTACCCTACACTATAAGAGGTGGTTTGAAATTTTGACTTGTCTACTTAAAGATCACCAAAATTTGATCACAAGGTCAATTACGTCCCCGGGTGGGATTGAACCACCAACCTTTTGGTTAACAGCCGAATGCGCTAACCGATTGCGCCACAGAGACAGCTTGCAAAAGCATGTACTGACAAAGGCTAAAAAGCATTCATCTAGAAAGTTTCCTAGAAAAAGGTTAAAAAGGCAATAATCTGGAGAGTTTTGCAAGATTTTTCTTCCATTGACCAACGAAGAAACACATTGGTACTTTCAAATGATGAGTGAGTACTTCATGATCTCTGACACTTACATGAGCAGCAGAGTGGCGCAGCGGAAGCGTGCTGGGCCCATAACCCAGAGGTCGGTGGATCGAAACCATCCTCTGCTATGTGCACTTATTTTTTTGTTAATTAAATTCTTCCAAAACTGGAATTGATATTTTGACTCTTTTATTTTTACTTAAAGTACAATAACTTTCAACATTTTAATTTGTTTTAATAGTATATTGACAGCATTGTTTTCTTTCAGAAATCCACTTAATTTTCTTTACCCTATTACTGAAATGGTAATTGACAAAAACAAGCTACATTGTCACCAGAAGAGCAATGCAAAATGTACAATTGATATTTCAAAATCATCTTTCCATCTTGAATTTCAATGATGCATTGGGGCAACGATTTTGTGAGAAACATCTTCACCCTTAAAGAAAGATTTTCTTAACTTCTTACCTGTGTGCTGATTAGATATCACCTGGTTTTCACATTAAACAGATTCCCATTTGAGAAAGCAGCAAGGATGCAGTGAGGTTTATGTTTCCTGGTGTCAACCTGTATTATTTCAGTGGACATTGTAATGAGGATGCATCTTGCTGCCTTTCCAATGAAGCAAGTTTTAATCAGTAATAGGTGAAAAACCATTCCTACAAAGGTGTTAATCAGAGACTTGGCTTTGTGGACACTTTTCAGAGAGCTAATGTGTTAGCATAAAAATAAAGCCATAAAATGGAGAGCTGATTAATCACTCAATTGGATTTCTCTGCCTGCATAATTTTTTTTCTCTGCAACCCCATGCTAAATTGTGCTTCCTGTTTTTTATAAAATGACTTAATCAAATCTGACTGCATCAGAGAAGGCCAGGTACCCTACACTATAAGAGGTGGTTTGAAATTTTGACTTGTCTACTTAAAGATCACCAAAATTTGATCACAAGGTCAATTACGTCCCCGGGTGGGATTGAACCACCAACCTTTCGGTTAACAGCCGAATGCGCTAACTGATTGCGCCACAGAGACAGCTTGCAAAAGCATGTACTGACAAAGGCTAAAAAGCATTCATCTAGAAAGTTTCCTAGAAAAAGGTTAAAAAGGCAATAATCTGGAGAGTTTTGCAAGATTTTTCTTCCATTGACCAACGAAGAAACACATTGGTACGTTCACATGATGAGTGAGTACTTCAGGATCTCTGACACTTACATGAGCAGCAGAGTGGCGCAGCGGAAGCGTGCTGGGCCCATAACCCAGAGGTCGGTGGATCGAAACCATCCTCTGCTATGTGCACTTATTTTTTTTGTTAATTAAATTCTTCCAAAACTGGAATTGATATTTTGACTCTTTTATTTTTACTTAAAGTACAATAACTTTTAACATTTTAATTTGTTTTAATAGTATATTGACAGCATTGTATTCTTTCAGAAATCAACTTAATTTTCTTTACCCTATTACTGAAATGGTAATTGACAAAAACAAGCTACATTGTCACCAGAAGAGCAATGCAAAATGTACAATTGATATTTCAAAATCATCTTTCCATCTTGAATTTCAATGATGCATTGGGGCAACGATTTTGTGAGAAACATCTTCACCCTTAAAGAAAGATTTTCTTAACTTCTTACCTGTGTGCTGATTAGATATCACCTGGTTTTCACATTAAAAAGATTCCCACTTGAGAAAGCAGCAAGGATGCAGTGAGGTTTATGTTTCCTGGTGTCAACCTGTATTATTTCAGTGGACATTGTAATGAGGATGCATCTTGCTGCCTTTCCAATGAAGCAAGTTTTAATCAGTAATAGGTGAAAAACCATTCCTACAAAGGCGTTAATCAGAGACTTGGCTTTGTGGACACTTTTCAGAGAGCAAATGTGTTAGCATAAAAATAAAGCCATAAAATGGAGAGCTGATTAATCACTCAATTGGATTTCTCTGCCTGCATAATTTTTTTTCTCTGCAACCCCATGCTAAATTGTGCTTCCTGTTTTTTATAAAATGACTTAATCAAATCTGACTCTGATTGCATCAGAGAAGGCCAGGTACCCTACACTATAAGAGGTGGTTTGAAATTTTGACTTGTCTACTTAAAGATCACCAAAATTTGATCACAAGGTCAATTACGTCCCCAGGTGGGATTGAACCACCAACCTTTCGGTTAACAGCCGAATGCGCTAACCGATTGCGCCACAGAGACAGCTTGCAAAAGCATGTACTGACAAAGGCTAAAAAGCATTCATCTAGAAAGTTTCCTAGAAAAAGGTTAAAAAGGCAATAATCTGGAGAGTTTTGCAAGATTTTTCTTCCATTGACCAACGAAGAAACACATTGGTACTTTCACATGATGAGTGAGTACTTCAGGATCTCTGACACTTACATGAGCAGCAGAGTGGCGCAGCGGAAGTGTGCTGGGCCCATAACCCAGAGGTCGGTGGATCGAGACCATCCTCTGCTATGTGCACTTATTTTTTTGTTAATTCAATTCTTCCAAAACTGGAATTGATATTTTGACTCTTTTATTTTTACTTAAAGTACAATAACTTTTAACATTTTAATTTGTTTTAATAGTATATTGACAGCATTGTTTTCTTTCAGAAATCCACTTAATTTTCTGTACCCTATTACTGAAATGGTAATTGATAAAAACAAGCTACATTGTCACCAGAAGAGCAATGCAAAATGTACAATTGATATTTCAAAATCATCTTTCCATCTTGAATTTCAATGATGCATTGGGGCAACGATTTTGTGAGAAACATCTTCACCCTTAAAGAAAGATTTTCTTAACTTCTTACCTGTGTGCTGATTAGATATCACCTGGTTTTCACATTAAACAGATTCCCACTTGAGAAAGCAGCAAGGATGCAGTGAGGTTTATGTTTCCTGGTGTCAACCTGTATTATTTCAGTGGACATTGTAATGAGGATGCATCTTGCTGCCTTTCCAATGAAGCAAGTTTTAATCAGTAATAGGTGAAAAACCATTCCTACAAAGGTGTTAATCAGAGACTTGGCTTTGTGGACACTTTTCAGAGAGCAAATGTGTTAGCATAAAAATAAAGCCATAAAATGGAGAGCTGATTAATCACTCAATTGGATTTCTCTGCCTGCATAATTTTTTTTCTCTGCAACCCCATGCTAAATTGTGCTTCCTGTTTTTTATAAAATGACTTAATCAAATCTGACTCTGATTGCATCAGAGAAGGCCAGGTACCCTACACTATAAGAGGTGGTTTGAAATTTTGACTTGTCTACTTAAAGATCACCAAAATTTGATCACAAGGTCAATTACGTCCCCGGGTGGGATTGAACCACCAACCTTTTGGGTAACAGCCGAATGCGCTAACCGATTGCGCCACAGAGACAGCTTGCAAAAGCATGTACTGACAAAGGCTAAAAAGCATTCATCTAGAAAGTTTCCTAGAAAAAGGTTAAAAAGGCAATAATCTGGAGAGTTTTGCAAGATTTTTCTTCCATTGACCAACGAAGAAACACATTGGTACTTTCACATGATGAGTGAGTACTTCAGGATCTCTGACACTTACATGAGCAGCAGAGTGGCGCAGCGGAAGTGTGCTGGGCCCATAACCCAGAGGTCGGTGGATCGAAACCATCCTCTGATATGTGCACTTATTTTTTTGTTAATTAAATTCTTCCAAAACTGGAATTGATATTTTGACTCTTTTATTTTTACTTAAAGTACAATAACTTTTAACATTTTAATTTGTTTTAATAGTATATTGACAGCATTGTATTCTTTCAGAAATCCACTTAATTTTCTTTACCCTATTACTGAAATGGTAATTGACAAAAACAAGCTACATTGTCACCAGAAGAGCAATGCAAAATGTACAATTGATATTTCAAAATCATCTTTCCATCTTGAATTTCAATGATGCATTGGGGCAACGATTTTGTGAGAAACATCTTCACCCTTAAAGAAAGATTTTCTTAACTTCTTACCTGTGTGCTGATTAGATATCACCTGGTTTTCACATTAAACAGATTCCCACTTGAGAAAGCAGCAAGGATGCAGTGAGGTTTATGTTTCCTGGTGTCAACCTGTATTATTTCAGTGGACATTGTAATGAGGATGCATCTTGCTGCCTTTCCAATGAAGCAAGTTTTAATCAGTAATAGGTGAAAAACCATTCCTACAAAGGTGTTAATCAGAGACTTGGCTTTGTGGACACTTTTCAGAGAGCAAATGTGTTAGCATAAAAATAAAGCCATAAAATGGAGAGCTGATTAATCACTCAATTGGATTTCTCTGCCTGCATAATTTTTTTTCTCTGCAACCCCATGCTAAATTGTGCTTCCTGTTTTTTATAAAATGACTTAATCAAATCTGACTCTGATTGCATCAGAGAAGGCCAGGTACCCTACACTATAAGAGGTGGTTTGAAATTTTGACTTGTCTACTTAAAGATCACCAAAATTTGATAACAAGGTCAATTACGTCCCCGGGTGGGATTGAACCACCAACCTTTCGGTTAACAGCCGAATGCGCTAACTGATTGCGCCACAGAGACAGCTTGCAAAAGCATGTACTGACAAAGGCTAAAAAGCATTCATCTAGAAAGTTTCCTAGAAAAAGGTTAAAAAGGCAATAATCTGGAGAGTTTTGCAAGATTTTTCTTCCATTGACCAACGAAGAAACACATTGGTACTTTCAAATGATGAGTGAGTACTTCATGATCTCTGACACTTACATGAGCAGCAGAGTGGCGCAGCGGAAGCGTGCTGGGCCCATAACCCAGAGGTCGGTGGATCGAAACCATCCTCTGCTATGTGCACTTATTTTTTTGTTAATTAAATTCTTCCAAAACTGGAATTGATATTTTGACTCTTTTATTTTTACTTAAAGTACAATAACTTTCAACATTTTAATTTGTTTTAATAGTATATTGACAGCATTGTTTTCTTTCAGAAATCCACTTAATTTTCTTTACCCTATTACTGAAATGGTAATTGACAAAAACAAGCTACATTGTCACCAGAAGAGCAATGCAAAATGTACAATTGATATTTCAAAATCATCTTTCCATCTTGAATTTCAATGATGCATTGGGGCAACGATTTTGTGAGAAACATCTTCACCCTTAAAGAAAGATTTTCTTAACTTCTTACCTGTGTGCTGATTAGATATCACCTGGTTTTCACATTAAACAGATTCCCACTTGAGAAAGCAGCAAGGATGCAGTGAGGTTTATGTTTCCTGGTGTCAACCTGTATTATTTCAGTGGACATTGTAATGAGGATGCATCTTGCTGCCTTTCCAATGAAGCAAGTTTTAATCAGTAATAGGTGAAAAACCATTCCTACAAAGGCGTTAATCAGAGACTTGGCTTTATGGACACTTTTCAGAGAGCAAATGTGTTAGCATAAAAATAAAGCCATAAAATGGAGAGCTGATTAATCACTCAATTGGATTTCTCTGCCTGCATAATTTTTTTTCTCTGCAACCCCATGCTAAATTGTGCTTCCTGTTTTTTATAAAATGACTTAATCAAATCTGACTCTGATTGCATCAGAGAAGGCCAGGTACCCTACACTATAAGAGGTGGTTTGAAATTTTGACTTGTCTACTTAAAGATCACCAAAATTTGATCACAAGGTCAATTACGTCCCCGGGTGGGATTGAACCACCAACCTTTCGGTTAACAGCCGAATGCGCTAACCGATTGCGCCACAGAGACAGCTTGCAAAAGCATGTACTGACAAAGGCTAAAAAGCATTCATCTAGAAAGTTTCCTAGAAAAAGGTTAAAAAGGCAATAATCTGGAGAGTTTTGCAAGATTTTTCTTCCATTGACCAACGAAGAAACACATTGGTACTTTCACATGATGAGTGAGTACTTCAGGATCTCTGACACTTACATGAGCAGCAGAGTGGCGCAGCGGAAGTGTGCTGGGCCCATAACCCAGAGGTCGGTGGATCGAAACCATCCTCTGCTATGTGCACTTATTTTTTTGTTAATTAAATTCTTCCAAAACTGGAATTGATATTTTGACTCTTTTATTTTTACTTAAAGTACAATAACTTTTAACATTTTAATTTGTTTTAATAGTATATTGACAGCATTGTTTTCTTTCAGAAATCCACTTAATTTTCTGTACCCTATTACTGAAATGGTAATTGATAAAAACAAGCTACATTGTCACCAGAAGAGCAATGCAAAATGTACAATTGATATTTCAAAATCATCTTTCCATCTTGAATTTCAATGATGCATTGGGGCAACGATTTTGTGAGAAACATCTTCACCCTTAAAGAAAGATTTTCTTAACTTCTTACCTGTGTGCTGATTAGATATCACCTGGTTTTCACATTAAACAGATTCCCACTTGAGAAAGCAGCAAGGATGCAGTGAGGTTTATGTTTCCTGGTGTCAACCTGTATTATTTCAGTGGACATTGTAATGAGGATGCATCTTGCTGCCTTTCCAATGAAGCAAGTTTTAATCAGTAATAGGTGAAAAACCATTCCTACAAAGGTGTTAATCAGAGACTTGGCTTTGTGGACACTTTTCAGAGAGCAAATGTGTTAGCATAAAAATAAAGCCATAAAATGGAGAGCTGATTAATCACTCAATTGGATTTCTCTGCCTGCATAATTTTTTTTTCTCTGCAACCCCATGCTAAATTGTGCTTCCTGTTTTTTATAAAATGACTTAATCAAATCTGACTCTGATTGCATCAGAGAAGGCCAGGTACCCTACACTATAAGAGGTGGTTTGAAATTTTGACTTGTCTACTTAAAGATAACCAAAATTTGATCACAAGGTCAATTACGTCACCGGGTGGGATTGAACCACCAACCTTTTGGGTAACAGCCGAATGCGCTAACCGATTGCGCCACAGAGACAGCTTGCAAAAGCATGTACTGACAAAGGCTAAAAAGCATTCCTCTAGAAAGTTTCCTAGAAAAAGGTTAAAAAGGCAATAATCTGGAGAGTTTTGCAAGATTTTTCTTCCATTGACCAACGAAGAAACACATTGGTACTTTCACATGATGAGTGAGTACTTCAGGATCTCTGACACTTACATGAGCAGCAGAGTGGCGCAGCGGAAGTGTGCTGGGCCCATAACCCAGAGGTCGGTGGATCGAAACCATCCTCTGATATGTGCACTTATTTTTTTGTTAATTAAATTCTTCCAAAACTGGAATTGATATTTTGACTCTTTTATTTTTACTTAAAGTACAATAACTTTTAACATTTTAATTTGTTTTAATAGTATATTGACAGCATTGTATTCTTTCAGAAATCCACTTAATTTTCTTTACCCTATTACTGAAATGGTAATTGACAAAAACAAGCTACATTGTCACCAGAAGAGCAATGCAAAATGTACAATTGATATTTCAAAATCATCTTTCCATCTTGAATTTCAATGATGCATTGGGGCAACGATTTTGTGAGAAACATCTTCACCCTTAAAGAAAGATTTTCTTAACTTCTTACCTGTGTGCTGATTAGATATCACCTGGTTTTCACATTAAACAGATTCCCACTTGAGAAAGCAGCAAGGATGCAGTGAGGTTTATGTTTCCTGGTGTCAACCTGTATTATTTCAGTGGACATTGTAATGAGGATGCATCTTGCTGCCTTTCCAATGAAGCAAGTTTTAATCAGTAATAGGTGAAAAACCATTCCTACAAAGGTGTTAATCAGAGACTTGGCTTTGTGGACACTTTTCAGAGAGCAAATGTGTTAGCATAAAAATAAAGCCATAAAATGGAGAGCTGATTAATCACTCAATTGGATTTCTCTGCCTGCATAATTTTTTTTCTCTGCAACCCCATGCTAAATTGTGCTTCCTGTTTTTTATAAAATGACTTAATCAAATCTGACTCTGATTGCATCAGAGAAGGCCAGGTACCCTACACTATAAGAGGTGGTTTGAAATTTTGACTTGTCTACTTAAAGATCACCAAAATTTGATAACAAGGTCAATTACGTCCCCGGGTGGGATTGAACCACCAACCTTTCGGTTAACAGCCGAATGCGCTAACTGATTGCGCCACAGAGACAGCTTGCAAAAGCATGTACTGACAAAGGCTAAAAAGCATTCATCTAGAAAGTTTCCTAGAAAAAGGTTAAAAAGGCAATAATCTGGAGAGTTTTGCAAGATTTTTCTTCCATTGACCAACGAAGAAACACATTGGTACTTTCACATGATGAGTGAGTACTTCAGGATCTCTGACACTAACATGAGCAGTAGAGTGGCGCAGCGGAAGCGTGCTGGCCCCATAACTCAGAGGTTGGTGGATCGAAACCATCCTCTGCTATGTGCACTTATTTTTTTGTTAATTAAATTCTTCCAAAACTGGAATTGATATTTTGACTCTTTTATTTTTACTTAAAGTACAATAACTTTTAACATTTTAATTTGTTTTAATAGTATATTGACAGCATTGTTTTCTTTCAGAAATCCACTTAATTTTCTTTACCCTATTACTGAAATGGTAATTGACAAAAACAAGCTACATTGTCACCAGAAGAGCAATGCAAAATGTACAATTGATATTTCAAAATCATCTTTCCATCTTGAATTTCAATGATGCATTGGGGCAACGATTTTGTGAGAAACATCTTCACCCTTAAAGAAAGATTTTCTTAACTTCTTACCTGTGTGCTGATTAGATATCACCTGGTTTTCACATTAAACAGATTCCCACTTGAGAAAGCAGCAAGGATGCAGTGAGGTTTATGTTTCCTGGTGTCAACCTGTATTATTTCAGTGGACATTGTAATGAGGATGCATCTTGCTGCCTTTCCAATGAAGCAAGTTTTAATCAGTAATAGGTGAAAAACCATTCCTACAAAGGTGTTAATCAGAGACTTGGCTTTGTGGACACTTTTCAGAGAGCAAATGTGTTAGCATAAAAATAAAGCCATAAAATGGAGAGCTGATTAATCACTCAATTGGATTTCTCTGCCTGCATAATTTTTTTTCTCTGCAACCCCATGCTAAATTGTGCTTCCTGTTTTTTATAAAATGACTTAATCAAATCTGACTCTGATTGCATCAGAGAAGGCCAGGTACCCTACACTATAAGAGGTGGTTTGAAATTTTGACTTGTCTACTTAAAGATCACCAAAATTTGATCACAAGGTCAATTACGTCCCCGGGTGGGATTGAACCACCAACCTTTCGGTTAACAGCCGAATGCGCTAACTGATTTCGCCACAGAGACAGCTTGCAAAAGCATGTACTGACAAAGGCTAAAAAGCATTCATCTAGAAAGTTTCCTAGAAAAAGGTTAAAAAGGCAATAATCTGGAGAGTTTTGCAAGATTTTTCTTCCATTGACCAACGAAGAAACACATTGGTACTTTCAAATGATGAGTGAGTACTTCATGATCTCTGACACTTACATGAGCAGCAGAGTGGCGCAGCGGAAGCGTGCTGGGCCCATAACCCAGAGGTCGGTGGATCGAAACCATTCTCTGCTATGTGCACTTATTTTTTTGTTAATTAAATTCTTCCAAAACTGGAATTGATATTTTGACTCTTTTATTTTTACTTAAAGTACAATAACTTTCAACATTTTAATTTGTTTTAATAGTATATTGACAGCATTGTTTTCTTTCAGAAATCCACTTAATTTTCTTTACCCTATTACTGAAATGGTAATTGACAAAAACAAGCTACATTGTCACCAGAAGAGCAATGCAAAATGTACAATTGATATTTCAAAATCATCTTTCCATCTTGAATTTCAATGATGCATTGGGGCAACGATTTTGTGAGAAACATCTTCACCCTTAAAGAAAGATTTTCTTAACTTCTTACCTGTGTGCTGATTAGATATCACCTGGTTTTCACATTAAACAGATTCCCATTTGAGAAAGCAGCAAGGATGCAGTGAGGTTTATGTGTCCTGGTGTCAACCTGTATTATTTCAGTGGACATTGTAATGAGGATGCATCTTGCTGCCTTTCCAATGAAGCAAGTTTTAATCAGTAATAGGTGAAAAACCATTCCTACAAAGGTGTTAATCAGAGACTTGGCTTTGTGGACACTTTTCAGAGAGCAAATGTGTTAGCATAAAAATAAAGCCATAAAATGGAGAGCTGATTAATCACTCAATTGGATTTCTCTGCCTGCATAATTTTTTTTCTCTGCAACCCCATGCTAAATTGTGCTTCCTGTTTTTTATAAAATGACTTAATCAAATCTGACTGCATCAGAGAAGGCCAGGTACCCTACACTATAAGAGGTGGTTTGAAATTTTGACTTGTCTACTTAAAGATCACCAAAATTTGATCACAAGGTCAATTACGTCCCCGGGTGGGATTGAACCACCAACCTTTCGGTTAACAGCCGAATGCGCTAACTGATTGCGCCACAGAGACAGCTTGCAAAAGCATGTACTGACAAAGGCTAAAAAGCATTCATCTAGAAAGTTTCCTAGAAAAAGGTTAAAAAGGCAATAATCTGGAGAGTTTTGCAAGATTTTTCTTCCATTGACCAACGAAGAAACACATTGGTACTTTCACATGATGAGTGAGTACTTCAGGATCTCTGACACTTACATGAGCAGCAGAGTGGCGCAGCGGAAGCGTGCTGGGCCCATAACCCAGAGGTCGGTGGATCGAAACCATCCTCTGCTATGTGCACTTATTTTTTTTGTTAATTAAATTCTTCCAAAACTGGAATTGATATTTTGACTCTTTTATTTTTACTTAAAGTACAATAACTTTTAACATTTTAATTTGTTTTAATAGTATATTGACAGCATTGTATTCTTTCAGAAATCAACTTAATTTTCTTTACCCTATTACTGAAATGGTAATTGACAAAAACAAGCTACATTGTCACCAGAAGAGCAATGCAAAATGTACAATTGATATTTCAAAATCATCTTTCCATCTTGAATTTCAATGATGCATTGGGGCAACGATTTTGTGAGAAACATCTTCACCCTTAAAGAAAGATTTTCTTAACTTCTTACCTGTGTGCTGATTAGATATCACCTGGTTTTCACATTAAAAAGATTCCCACTTGAGAAAGCAGCAAGGATGCAGTGAGGTTTATGTTTCCTGGTGTCAACCTGTATTATTTCAGTGGACATTGTAATGAGGATGCATCTTGCTGCCTTTCCAATGAAGCAAGTTTTAATCAGTAATAGGTGAAAAACCATTCCTACAAAGGTGTTAATCAGAGAATTGGCTTTGTGGACACTTTTCAGAGAGCAAATGTGTTAGCATAAAAATAAAGCCATAAAATGGAGAGCTGATTAATCACTCAATTGGATTTCTCTGCCTGCATAATTTTTTTTCTCTGCAACCCCATGCTAAATTGTGCTTCCTGTTTTTTATAAAATGACTTAATCAAATCTGACTCTGATTGCATCAGAGAAGGCCAGGTACCCTACACTATAAGAGGTGGTTTGAAATTTTGACTTGTCTACTTAAAGATCACCAAAATTTGATCACAAGGTCAATTACGTCCCCGGGTGGGATTGAACCACCAACCTTTCGGTTAACAGCCGAATGCGCTAACTGATTTCGCCACAGAGACAGCTTGCAAAAGCAAAGGCTGACAAAGGCTAAAAAGCATTCATCTAGAAAGTTTCCTAGAAAAAGGTTAAAAAGGCAATAATCTGGAGAGTTTTGCAAGATTTTTCTTCCATTGACCAACGAAGAAACACATTGGTACTTTCACATGATGAGTGAGTACTTCAGGATCTCTGACACTTACATGAGCAGCAGAGTGGCGCAGCGGAAGCGTGCTGGGCCCATAACCCAGAGGTTGGAGGATCGAAGCCATCCTCTGCTATGTGCACTTATTTTTTTGTTAATTAAATTCTTCCAAAACTGGAATTGATATTTTGACTCTTTTATTTTTACTTAAAGTACAATAACTTTTAACATTTTAATTTGTTTTAATAGTATATTGACAGCATTGTTTTATTTCAGAAATCCACTTAATTTTCTTTACCCTATTACTGAAATGGTAATTGACAAAAACAAGCTACATTGTCACCAGAAGAGCAATGCAAAATGTACAATTGATATTTCAAAATCATCTTTCCATCTTGAATTTCAATGATGCATTGGGGCAACGATTTTGTGAGAAACATCTTCACCCTTAAAGAAAGATTTTCTTAACTTCTTACCTGTGTGCTGATTAGATATCACCTGGTTTTCACATTAAACAGATTCCCACTTGAGAAAGCAGCAAGGATGCAGTGAGGTTTATGTTTCCTGGTGTCAACCTGTATTATTTCAGTGGACATTGTAATGAGGATGCATCTTGCTGCCTTTCCAATGAAGCAAGTTTTAATCAGTAATAGGTGAAAAACCATTCCTACAAAGGTGTTAATCAGAGACTTGGCTTTGTGGACACTTTTCAGAGAGCAAATGTGTTAGCATAAAAATAAAGCCATAAAATGGAGAGCTGATTAATCACTCAATTGGATTTCTCTGCCTGCATAATTTTTTTTCTCTGCAACACCATGCTAAATTGTGCTTCCTGTTTTTTATAAAATGACTTAATCAAATCTGACTCTGATTGCATCAGAGAAGGCCAGGTACCCTACACTATAAGAGGTGGTTTGAAATTTTGACTTGTCTACTTAAAGATCACCAAAACTTGATCACAAGGTCAATTACATCCCCGGGTGGGATTGAACCACCAACCTTTCGGTTAACAGCCAAATGCGCTAACCGATTGCGCCACAGAGACAGCTTGCAAAAGCATGTACTGACAAAGGCTAAAAAGCATTTATCTAGAAAGTTTCCTAGAAAAAGGTTAAAAAGGCAATAATCTGGAGAGTTTTGCAAGATTTTTCTTCCATTGACCAACGAAGAAACACATTGGTACTTTCACATGATGAGTGAGTACTTCAGGATCTCTGACACTTACATGAGCAGCAGAGTGGCGCAGCGGAAGCGTGCTGGGCCCATAACCCAGAGGTCGGTGGATCGAAACCATCCTCTGCTATGTGCACTTATTTTTTTGTTAATTAAATTCTTCCAAAACTGGAATTGATATTTTGACTCTTTTATTTTTACTTAAAGTACAATAACTTTTAACATTTTAATTTGTTTTAATAGTATATTGACAGCATTGTTTTCTTTCAGAAATCCACTAAATTTTCTTTACCCTATTACTGAAATGGTAATTGACAAAAACAAGCTACATTGTCACCAGAAGAGCAATGCAAAATGTACAATTGATATTTCAAAATCATCTTTCCATCTTGAATTTCAATGATGCATTGGGGCAACGATTTTGTGAGAAACATCTTCACCCTTAAAGAAAGATTTTCTTAACTTCTTACCTGTGTGCTGATTAGATATCACCTGGTTTTCACATTAAACAGATTCCCACTTGAGAAAGCAGCAAGGATGCAGTGAGGTTTATGTTTCCTGGTGTCAACCTGTATTATTTCAGTGGACATTGTAATGAGGATGCATCTTGCTGCCTTTCCAATGAAGCAAGTTTTAATCAGTAATAGGTGAAAAACCATTCCTACAAAGGTGTTAATCAGAGACTTGGCTTTGTGGACACTTTTCAGAGAGCAAATGTGTTAGCATAAAAATAAAGCCATAAAATGAAGAGCTGATTAATCACTCATTTGGATTTCTCTGCCTGCATAATTTTTTTTCTCTGCAACCCCATGCTAAATTGTGCTTCCTGTTTTTTATAAAATGACTTAATCAAATCTGACTCTGATTGCATCAGAGAAGGCCAGGTACCCTACACTATAAGAGGTGGTTTGAAATTTTGACTTGTCTACTTAAAGATCAGCAAAATTTGATCACAAGGTCAATTACGTCCCCGGGTGATATTGAACCACCAGCCTTTCGGTTAACAGCCGAATGCACTAACCGATTGCACCACAGATACAACTTGCAAAATCATGTACTAACAAAGGCTAAAAAGCATTCATCTAGAAAGTTTCCTAGAAAAAGGTTAAAAAGGCAATAATCTGGAGAGTTTTGCAAGATTTTTCTTCCATTGACCAACGAAGAAACACATTGGTACTTTCACATGATGAGTAAGTACTTCAGGATCTCTGGCACTTACATGAGCAGCAGAGTGGCGCAGCGGAAGCGTGCTGGGCCCATAACCCAGAGGTCGGTGGATCGAAACCATCCTCTGCTATGTGCACTTATTTTTTTGTTAATTAAATTCTTCCAAAACTGGAATTGATATTTTGACTCTTTTATTTTTACTTAAAGTACAATAACTTTTAACATTTTAATTTGTTTTAATAGTATATTGACAGCATTGTATTCTTTCAGAAATCCACTTAATTTTCTTTACCCTATTACTGAAATGGTAATTGACAAAAACAAGCTACATTGTCACCAGAAGAGCAATGCAAAATGTACAATTGATATTTCAAAATCATCTTTCCATCTTGAATTTCAATGATGCATTGGGGCAACGATTTTGTGAGAAACATCTTCACTCTTAAAGAAAGATTTTCTTAACTTCTTACCTGTGTGCTGATTAGATATCACCTGGTTTTCACATTAAACAGATTCCCACTTGAGAAAGCAGCAAGGATGCAGTGAGGTTTATGTTTCCTGGTGTCAACCTGTATTATTTCAGTGGACATTGTAATGAGGATGCATCTTGCTGCCTTTCCAATGAAGCAAGTTTTAATCAGTAATAGGTGAAAAACCATTCCTACAAAGGTGTTAATCAGAGACTTGGCTTTGTGGACACTTTTCAGAGAGCAAATGTGTTAGCATAAAAATAAAGCCATAAAATGGAGAGCTGATTAATCACTCAATTGGATTTCTCTGCCTGCATAATTTTTTTTCTCTGCAACCCCATGCTAAATTGTGCTTCCTGTTTTTTATAAAATGACTTAATCAAATCTGACTCTGATTGCATCAGAGAAGGCCAGGTACCCTACACTATAAGAGGTGGTTTGAAATTTTGACTTGTCTACTTAAAGATCACCAAAATTTAATCACAAGGTCAATTACGTCCCCGGGTGGGATTGAACCACCAACCTTTCGGTTAACAGCCGAATGTGCTAACTGATTGCGCCACAGAGACAGCTTGCAAAAGCATGTACTGACAAAGGCTAAAAAGCATTCATCTAGAAAGTTTCCTAGAAAAAGGTTAAAAAGGCAATAATCTGGAGAGTTTTGCAAGATTTTTCTTCCATTGACCAACGAAGAAACACATTGGTACTTTCACATGATGAGTGAGTACTTCAGGATCTCTGACACTTACATGAGCAGCAGAGTGGTGCAGCGGAAGCGTGCTGGGCCCATAACCCAGAGGTTGGTGGATCGAAACCATCCTCTGCTATGTACACTTCTTTTTTTGTTAATTAAATTCTTCCAAAACTGGAATTGATATTTTGACTCTTTTATTTTTACTTAAAGTACAATAACTTTTAACATTTTAATTTGTTTTAATAGTATATTGACAGCATTGTTTTCTTTCAGAAATCCACTTAATTTTCTTTACCCTATTACTGAAATGGTAATTGACAAAAACAAGCTACATTGTCACCAGAAGAGCAATGCAAAATGTACAATTGATATTTCAAAATCATCTTTCCATCTTGAATTTTAATGATGCATTGGGGCAACGATTTTGTGAGAAACATCTTCACCCTTAAAGAAATATTTTCTTAACTTCTTACCTGTGTGCTGATTAGATATCACCTGGTTTTCACATTAAACAGATTCCCACTTGAGAAAGCAGCAAGGATGCAGTGAGGTTTATGTTTCCTGGTGTCAACCTGTATTATTTCAGTGGACATTGTAATGAGGATGCATCTTGCTGCCTTTCCAATGAAGCAAGTTTTAATCAGTAATAGGTGAAAAACCATTCCTACAAAGGTGTTAATCAGAGACTTGGCTTTGTGGACACTTTTCAGAGAGCAAATGTGTTAGCATAAAAATAAAGCCATAAAATGGAGAGCTGATTAATCACTCAATTGGATTTCTCTGCCTGCATAATTTTTTTTCTCTGCAACCCCATGCTAAATTGTGCTTCCTGTTTTTTATAAAATGACTTAATCAAATCTGACTCTGATTGCATCAGAGAAGGCCAGGTACCCTACACTATAAGAGGTGGTTTGAAATTTTGACTTGTCTACTTAAAGATCACCAAAATTTGATCACAAGGTCAATTACGTCCCCGGGTGGGATTGAACCACCAACCTTTCGGTTAACAGCCGAATGCGCTAACCAATTGCGCCACAGAGACAGCTTGCAAACGCATGTACTGACAAAGGCTAAAAAGCATTCATCTAGAAAGTTTCCTAGAAAAAGGTTAAAAAGGCAATAATCTGGAGAGTTTTGCAAGATTTTTCTTCCATTGACCAACAAAGAAACACATTGGTACTTTCACATGATGAGTGAGTACTTCAGGATCTCTGACACTTACATGAGCAGCAGAGTGGCGCAGTGGAAGCGTGCTGGGCCCATAACCCAGAGGTCGGTGGATCGAAACCATCCTCTGCTATGTGCACTTATTTTTTTTGTTAATTAAATTCTTCCAAAACTGGAATTGATATTTTGACTCTTTTATTTTTACTTAAAGTACAATAACTTTTAACATTTTAATTTGTTTTAATAGTATATTGACAGCATTGTATTCTTTCAGAAATCCACTTAATTTTCTTTACCCTATTACTGAAATGGTAATTGACAAAAACAAGCTACATTGTCACCAGAAGAGCAATGCAAAATGTACAATTGATATTTCAAAATCATCTTTCCATCTTGAATTTCAATGATGCATTGGGGCAACGATTTTGTGAGAAACATCTTCACCCTTAAAGAAAGATTTTCTTAACTTCTTACCTGTGTGCTGATTAGATATCACCTGGTTTTCACATTAAACAGATTCCCACTTGAGAAAGCAGCAAGGATGCAGTGAGGTTTATGTTTCCTGGTGTCAACCTGTATTATTTCAGTGGACATTGTAATGAGGATGCATCTTGCTGCCTTTCCAATGAAGCAAGTTTTAATCAGTAATAGGTGAAAAACCATTCCTACAAAGGTGTTAATCAGAGACTTGGCTTTGTGGACACTTTTCAGAGAGCAAATGTGTTAGCATAAAAATAAAGCCATAAAATGGAGAGCTGATTAATCACTCAATTGGATTTCTCTGCCTGCATAATTTTTTTTCTCTGCAACCCCATGCTAAATTGTGCTTCCTGTTTTTTATAAAATGACTTAATCAAATCTTACTCTGATTGCATCAGAGAAGGCCAGGTACCCTACACTATAAGAGGTGGTTTGAAATTTTGACTTGTCTACTTAAAGATCACCAAAATTTGATCACAAGGTCAATTACGTCCCCGGGTGGGATTGAACCACCAACCTTTCGGTTAACAGCCAAATGCGCTAACCGATTGCACCACAGAGACAGCTTGCAAAAGCATGTACTGACAAAGGCTAAAAAGCATTCATCTAGAAAGTTTCCTAGAAAAAGGTTAAAAAGGCAATAATCTGGAGAGTTTTGCAAGATTTTTCTTCCATTGACCAACGAAGAAACACATTGGTACTTTCACATGATGAGTGAGTACTTCAGGATCTCTGACACTTACATGAGCAGCAGAGTGGCGCAGCGGAAGCGTGCTGGGCCTATAACCCAGAGGTCGGTGGATCGAAACCATCCTCTGCTATGTGCACTTATTTTTTTGTTAATTAAATTCTTCCAAAACTGGAATTGATATTTTGACTCTTTTATTTTTACTTAAAGTACAATAACTTTTAACATTTTAATTTGTTTTAATAGTATATTGACAGCATTGTTTTCTTTCAGAAATCCACTTAATTTTCTTTACCCTATTACTGAAATGGTAATTGACAAAAACAAGCTACATTGTCACCAGAAGAGCAATGCAAAATGTACAATTGATATTTCAAAATCATCTTTCCATCTTGAATTTCAATGATGCATTGGGGCAACGATTTTGTGAGAAACATCTTCACCCTTAAAGAAAGATTTTCTTAACTTCTTACCTGTGTGCTGATTAGATATCACCTGGTTTTCACATTAAACAGATTCCCACTTGAGAAAGCAGCAAGGATGCAGTGAGGTTTATGTTTCCTGGTGTCAACCTGTATTATTTCAGTGGACATTGTAATGAGGATGCATCTTGCTGCCTTTCCAATGAAGCAAGTTTTAATCAGTAATAGGTGAAAAACCATTCCTACAAAGGTGTTAATCAGAGACTTGGCTTTGTGGACACTTTTCAGAGAGCAAATGTGTTAGCATAAAAATAAAGCCATAAAATGGAGAGCTGATTAATCACTCATTTGGATTTCTCTGCCTGCATAATTTTTTTTCTCTGCAACCCCATGCTAAATTGTGCTTCCTGTTTTTTATAAAATGACTTAATCAAATCTGACTCTGATTGCATCAGAGAAGGCCAGGTACCCTACACTATAAGAGGTGGTTTGAAATTTTGACTTGTCTACTTAAAGATCACCAAAATTTGATCACAAGGTCAATTACGTCCCCAGGTGGGATTGAACCATAAAACCTTTCGGTTAACAGCCGAATGCGCTCACTGATTGCGCCACAGAGACAGCTTGCAAAAGCATGTATTGACAAAGGCTAAAAAGCATTCATCGAGAAAGTTTCCTAGAAAAAGGTTAAAAAGGCAATAATCTGGAGAGTTTTGCAAGATTTTTCATCCATTGACCAACGAAGAAACACATTGGTACTTTCACATGATGAGTGAGTACTTCAGGATCTCTGACACTTACATGAGCAGCAGAGTGGCGCAGCGGAAGTGTGCTGGGCCCATAACCCAGAGGTCGGTGGATCGAAACCATCCTCTGCTATGTGCACTTATTTTTTTGTTAATTAAATTCTGCCAAAACTGGAATTAATATTTTGACTCTTTTATTTTTACTTAAAGTACAATAACTTTTAACATTTTAATTTGTTTTAATAGTATATTGACAGCATTGTTTTCTTTCAGAAATCCACTTAATTTTCTTTACCCTATTAATGAAATGGTAATTGACAAAAACAAGCTACATTGTCACCAGAAGAGCAATGCAAAATGTACAATTGATATTTCAAAATCATCTTTCCATCTTGAATTTCAATGATGCATTGGGGCAACGATTTTGTGAGAAACATCTTCACCCTTAAAGAAAGATTTTCTTAACTTCTTACCTGTGTGCTGATTAGATATCACCTGGTTTTCACATTAAACAGATTCCCACTTGAGAAAGCAGCAAGGATGCAGTGAGGTTTATGTTTCCTGGTGTCAACCTGTATTATTTCAGTGGACATTGTAATGAGGATGCATCTTGCTGCCTTTCCAATGAAGCAAGTTTTAATCAGTAATAGGCGAAAAACCATTCCTACAAAGGTGTTAATCAGAGACTTGGCTTTGTGGACACTTTTCAGAGAGCAAATGTGTTAGCATAAAAATAAAGCCATAAAATGGAGAGCTGATTAATCACTCAATTGGATTTCTCTGCCTGCATAATTTTTTTTCTCTGCAACCCCATGCTAAATTGTGCTTCCTGTTTTTTATAAAATGACTTAATCAAATCTGACTCTGATTGCATCAGAGAAGGCCAGGTACCCTACACTATAAGAGGTGGTTTGAAATTTTGACTTGTCTACTTAAAGATCACCAAAATTTGATCACAAGGTCAATTACGTCCCCGGGTGGGATTGAACCACCAACCTTTCGGTTAACAGCCGAATGCGCTAACCGATTGCGCCACAGAGACAGCTTGCAAAAGCATGTATTGACAAAGGCTAAAAAGCATTCATCTAGAAAGTTTCCTAGAAAAAGGTTAAAAAGGCAATAATCTGGAGAGTTTTGCAAGATTTTTCTTCCATTGACCAACGAAGAAACACATTGGTACTTTCACATGATGAGTGAGTACTTCAGGATCTCTGACACTTACATGAGCAGCAGAGTGGCGCAGCGGAAGCGTGCTGGGCCCATAACCCAGAGGTTGGTGGATCGAAACCATCCTCTGCTATGTGCACTTATTTTTTTGTTAATTAAATTCTTCCAAAACTGGAATTGATATTTTGACTCTTTTATTTTTACTTAAAGTACAATAACTTTTAACATTTTAATTTGTTTTAATAGTATATTGACAGCATTGTTTTCTTTCAGAAATCCACTTAATTTTCTTTACCCTATTACTGAAATGGTAATTGACAAAAACAAGCTACATTGTCACCAGAAGAGCAATGCAAAATGTACAATTGATATTTCAAAATCATCTTTCCATCTTGAATTTCAATGATGCATTGGGGCAACGATTTTGTGAGAAACATCTTCACCCTTAAAGAAAGATTTTCTTAACTTCTTACCTGTGTGCTGATTAGATATCACCTGGTTTTCACATTAAACAGATTCCCACTTGAGAAAGCAGCAAGGATGCAGTGAGGTTTATGTTTCCTGGTGTCAACCTGTATTATTTCAGTGGACATTGTAATGAGGATGCATCTTGCTGCCTTTCCAATGAAGCAAGTTTTAATCAGTAATAGGTGAAAAACCATTCCTACAAAGGTGTTAATCAGAGACTTGGCTTTGTGGACACTTTTCAGAGAGCAAATGTGTTAGCATAAAAATAAAGCCATAAAATGGAGAGCTGATTAATCACTCAATTGGATTTCTCTGCCTGCATAATTTTTTTTCTCTGCAACCCCATGCTAAATTGTGCTTCCTGTTTTTTATAAAATGACTTAATCAAATCTGACTCTGATTGCATCAGAGAAGGCCAGGTACCCTACACTATAAGAGGTGGTTTGAAATTTTGACTTGTCTACTTAAAGATCACCAAAATTTGATCACAAGGTCAATTACGTCCCCGGGTGGGATTGAACCACCAACCTTTCGGTTAACAGCCGAATGCGCTAACCGATTGCGCCACAGAGACAGCTTGCAAAAGCATGTATTGACAAAGGCTAAAAAGCATTCATCTAGAAAGTTTCCTAGAAAAAGGTTAAAAAGGCAATAATCTGGAGAGTTTTGCAAGATTTTTCTTCCATTGACCAACGAAGAAACACATTGGTACTTTCACATGATGAGTGAGTACTTCAGGATCTCTGACACTTACATGAGCAGCAGAGTGGCGCAGCGGAAGCGTGCTGGGCCCATAACCCAGAGGTTGGAGGATCGAAGCCATCCTCTGCTATGTGCACTTATTTTTTTGTTAATTAAATTCTTCCAAAACTGGAATTGATATTTTGACTCTTTTATTTTTACTTAAAGTACAATAACTTTTAACATTTTAATTTGTTTTAATAGTATATTGACAGCATTGTTTTATTTCAGAAATCCACTTAATTTTCTTTACCCTATTACTGAAATGGTAATTGACAAAAACAAGCTACATTGTCACCAGAAGAGCAATGCAAAATGTACAATTGATATTTCAAAATCATCTTTCCATCTTGAATTTCAATGATGCATTGGGGCAACGATTTTGTGAGAAACATCTTCACCCTTAAAGAAAGATTTTCTTAACTTCTTACCTGTGTGCTGATTAGATATCACCTGGTTTTCACATTAAACAGATTCCCACTTGAGAAAGCAGCAAGGATGCAGTGAGGTTTATGTTTCCTGGTGTCAACCTGTATTATTTCAGTGGACATTGTAATGAGGATGCATCTTGCTGCCTTTCCAATGAAGCAAGTTTTAATCAGTAATAGGTGAAAAACCATTCCTACAAAGGTGTTAATCAGAGACTTGGCTTTGTGGACACTTTTCAGAGAGCAAATGTGTTAGCATAAAAATAAAGCCATAAAATGGAGAGCTGATTAATCACTCAATTGGATTTCTCTGCCTGCATAATTTTTTTTCTCTGCAACACCATGCTAAATTGTGCTTCCTGTTTTTTATAAAATGACTTAATCAAATCTGACTCTGATTGCATCAGAGAAGGCCAGGTACCCTACACTATAAGAGGTGGTTTGAAATTTTGACTTGTCTACTTAAAGATCACCAAAACTTGATCACAAGGTCAATTACATCCCCGGGTGGGATTGAACCACCAACCTTTCGGTTAACAGCCAAATGCGCTAACCGATTGCGCCACAGAGACAGCTTGCAAAAGCATGTACTGACAAAGGCTAAAAAGCATTTATCTAGAAAGTTTCCTAGAAAAAGGTTAAAAAGGCAATAATCTGGAGAGTTTTGCAAGATTTTTCTTCCATTGACCAACGAAGAAACACATTGGTACTTTCACATGATGAGTGAGTACTTCAGGATCTCTGACACTTACATGAGCAGCAGAGTGGCGCAGCGGAAGCGTGCTGGGCCCATAACCCAGAGGTCGGTGGATCGAAACCATCCTCTGCTATGTGCACTTATTTTTTTGTTAATTAAATTCTTCCAAAACTGGAATTGATATTTTGACTCTTTTATTTTTACTTAAAGTACAATAACTTTTAACATTTTAATTTGTTTTAATAGTATATTGACAGCATTGTTTTCTTTCAGAAATCCACTAAATTTTCTTTACCCTATTACTGAAATGGTAATTGACAAAAACAAGCTACATTGTCACCAGAAGAGCAATGCAAAATGTACAATTGATATTTCAAAATCATCTTTCCATCTTGAATTTCAATGATGCATTGGGGCAACGATTTTGTGAGAAACATCTTCACCCTTAAAGAAAGATTTTCTTAACTTCTTACCTGTGTGCTGATTAGATATCACCTGGTTTTCACATTAAACAGATTCCCACTTGAGAAAGCAGCAAGGATGCAGTGAGGTTTATGTTTCCTGGTGTCAACCTGTATTATTTCAGTGGACATTGTAATGAGGATGCATCTTGCTGCCTTTCCAATGAAGCAAGTTTTAATCAGTAATAGGTGAAAAACCATTCCTACAAAGGTGTTAATCAGAGACTTGGCTTTGTGGACACTTTTCAGAGAGCAAATGTGTTAGCATAAAAATAAAGCCATAAAATGAAGAGCTGATTAATCACTCATTTGGATTTCTCTGCCTGCATAATTTTTTTTCTCTGCAACCCCATGCTAAATTGTGCTTCCTGTTTTTTATAAAATGACTTAATCAAATCTGACTCTGATTGCATCAGAGAAGGCCAGGTACCCTACACTATAAGAGGTGGTTTGAAATTTTGACTTGTCTACTTAAAGATCACCAAAATTTGATCACAAGGTCAATTACGTCCCCAGGTGGGATTGAACCACCAACCTTTCGGTTAACAGCCGAATGCGCTCACTGATTGCGCCACAGAGACAGCTTGCAAAAGCATGTATTGACAAAGGCTAAAAAGCATTCATCTAGAAAGTTTCCTAGAAAAAGGTTAAAAAGGCAATAATCTGGAGAGTTTTGCAAGATTTTTCTTCCATTGACCAACGAAGAAACACATTGGTACTTTCACATGATGAGTGAGTACTTCAGGATCTCTGACACTTACATGAGCAGCAGAGTGGCGCAGCGGAAGTGTGCTGGGCCCATAACCCAGAGGTCGGTGGATCGAAACCATCCTCTGCTATGTGCACTTATTTTTTTGTTAATTAAATTCTGCCAAAACTGGAATTAATATTTTGACTCTTTTATTTTTACTTAAAGTACAATAACTTTTAACATTTTAATTTGTTTTAATAGTATATTGACAGCATTGTTTTCTTTCAGAAATCCACTTAATTTTCTTTACCCTATTACTGAAATGGTATTTGACAAAAACAAGCTACATTGTCACCAGAAGAGCAATGCAAAATGTACAATTGATATTTCAAAATCATCTTTCCATCTTGAATTTCAATGATGCATTGGGGCAATGATTTTGTGAGAAACATCTTCACCCTTAAAGAAAGATTTTCTTAACTTCTTACCTGTGTGCTGATTAGATATCACCTGGTTTTCACATTAAACAGATTCCCACTTGAGAAAGCAGCAAGGATGCAGTGAGGTTTATGTTTCCTGGTGTCAACCTGTATTATTTCAGTGGACATTGTAATGAGGATGCATCTTGCTGCCTTTCCAATGAAGCAAGTTTTAATCAGTAATAGGTGAAAAAACATTCCTACAAAGGTGTTAATCAGAGACTTGGCTTTGTGGACACTTTTCAGAGAGCAAATGTGTTAGCATAAAAATAAAGCCATAAAATGGAGAGCTGATTAATCACTCAATTGGATTTCTCTGCCTGCATAATTTTTTTTCTCTGCAACCCCATGCTAAATTGTGCTTCCTGTTTTTTATAAAATGACTTAATCAAATCTGACTCTGATTGCATCAGAGAAGGCCAGGTACCCTACACTATAAGAGGTGGTTTGAAATTTTGACTTGTCTACTTAAAGATCAGCAAAATTTGATCACAAGGTCAATTACGTCCCCGAGTGATATTGAACCACCAGCCTTTCGGTTAACAGCCGAATGCGCTAACCGATTGCACCACAGATACAACTTGCAAAATCATGTACTAACAAAGGCTAAAAAGCATTCATCTAGAAAGTTTCCTAGAAAAAGGTTAAAAAGGTAATAATCTGGAGAGTTTTGCAAGATTTTTCTTCCATTGACCAACGAAGAAACACATTGGTACTTTCACATGATGAGTAAGTACTTCAGGATCTCTGGCACTTACATGAGCAGCAGAGTGGCGCAGCGGAAGCGTGCTGGGCCCATAACCCAGAGGTCGGTGGATCGAAACCATCCTCTGCTATGTGCACTTATTTTTTTGTTAATTAAATTCTTCCAAAACTGGAATTGATATTTTGACTCTTTTATTTTTACTTAAAGTACAATAACTTTTAACATTTTAATTTGTTTTAATAGTATATTGACAGCATTGTTTTCTTTCAGAAATCCACTTAATTTTCTTTACCCTATTACTGAAATGGTAATTGACAAAAGCAAGCTACATTGTCACCAGAAGAGCAATGCAAAATGTACAATTGATATTTCAAAATCATCTTTCCATCTTGAATTTCAATGATGCATTGGGGCAACGATTTTGTGAGAAACATCTTCACCCTTAAAGAAAGATATTCTTAACTTCTTACCTGTGTGCTGATTAGATATCACCTGGTTTTCACATTAAACAGATTCCCACTTGAGAAAGCAGCAAGGATGCAGTGAGGTTTATGTTTCCTGGTGTCAACCTGTATTATTTCAGTGGACATTGTAATGAGGATGCATCTTGCTGCCTTTCCAATGAAGCAAGTTTTAATCAGTAATAGGTGAAAAACCATTCCTACAAAGGTGTTAATCAGAGACTTGGCTTTGTGGACACTTTTCAGAGAGCAAATGTGTTAGCATAAAAATAAAGCCATAAAATGGAGAGCTGATTAATCACTCAATTGGATTTCTCTGCCTGCATAATTTATTTTCTCTGCAACCCCATGCTAAATTGTGCTTCCTGTTTTTTATAAAATGACTTATTCAAATCTGACTGCATCAGAGAAGGCCAGGTACCCTACACTATAAGAGGTGGTTTGAAATTTTGACTTGTCTACTTAAAGATCACCAAAATTTGATCACAAGGTCAATTACGTCCCCGGGTGGGATTGAACCACCAACCTTTCGGTTAACAGCCGAATGCGCTAACCGATTGCGCCACAGAGACAGCTTGCAAAAGCATGTACTGACAAAGGCTAAAAAGCATTCATCTAGAAAGTTTCCTAGAAAAAGGTTAAAAAGGCAATAATCTGGAGAGTTTTGCAAGATTTTTCTTCCATTGACCAACGAAGAAACACATTGGTACTTTCACATGATGAGTGAGTACTTCAGGATCTCTGACACTTACATGAGCAGCAGAGTGGCGCAGCGGAAGCGTGCTGGGCCCATAACCCAGAGGTCGGTGGATCGAAACCATCCTCTGCTATGTGCACTTATTTTTTTGTTAATTAAATTCTTCCAAAACTGGAATTGATATTTTGACTCTTTTATTTTTACTTAAAGTACAATAACTTTTAACATTTTAATTTGTTTTAATAGTATATTGACAGCATTGTTTTCTTTCAGAAATCCACTTAATTTTTTTTACCCTATTACTGAAATGGTAATTGACAAAAACAAGCTACATTGTCACCAGAAGAGCAATGCAAAATGTACAATTGATATTTCAAAATCATCTTTCCATCTTGAATTTCAATGATGCATTGGGGCAACGATTTTGTGAGAAACATCTTCACCCTTAAAGAAAGATTTTCTTAACTTCTTACCTGTGTGCTGATTAGATATCACCTGGTTTTCACATTAAACAGATTCCCACTTGAGAAAGCAGCAAGGATGCAGTGAGGTTTATGTTTCCTGGTGTCAACCTGTATTATTTCAGTGGACATTGTAATGAGGATGCATCTTGCTGCCTTTCCAATGAAGCAAGTTTTAATCAGTAATAGGTGAAAAAACATTCCTACAAAGGTGTTAATCAGAGACTTGGCTTTGTGGACACTTTTCAGAGAGCAAATGTGTTAGCATAAAAATAAAGCCATAAAATGGAGAGCTGATTAATCACTCAATTGGATTTCTCTGCCTGCATAATTTTTTTTCTCTGCAACCCCATGCTAAATTGTGCTTCCTGTTTTTTATAAAATGACTTAATCAAATCTGACTCTGATTGCATCAGAGAAGGCCAGGTACCCTACACTATAAGAGGTGGTTTGAAATTTTGACTTGTCTACTTAAAGATCACCAAAATTTGATCACAAGGTCAATTACGTCCCCGGGTGGGATTGAACCACCAACCTTTCGGTTAACAGCCGAATGCGCTAACCGATTGCGCCACAGAGACAGCTTGCAAAAGCATGTATTGACAAAGGCTAAAAAGCATTCATCTAGAAAGTTTCCTAGAAAAAGGTTAAAAAGGCAATAATCTGGAGAGTTTTGCAAGATTTTTCTTCCATTGACCAACGAAAAAACACATTGGTACTTTCACATGATGAGTGAGTACTTCAGGATCTCTGACACTTACATGAGCAGCAGAGTGGCGCAGCGGAAGCGTGCTGGGCCCATAACCCAGAGGTCGGTGGATCGAAACCATCCTCTGTTATGTGCACTTATTTTTTTGTTAATTAAATTCTTCCAAAACTGGAATTAATATTTTGACTCTTTTATTTTTACTTAAAGTACAATAACTTTTAACATTTTAATTTGTTTTAATAGTATATTGACAGCATTGTTTTCTTTCAGAAATCCACTTAATTTTCTTTACCCTATTACTGAAATGGTAATTGACAAAAACAAGCTACATTGTCACCAGAAGAGCAATGCAAAATGTACAATTGATATTTCAAAATCATCTTTCCATCTTGAATTTCAATGATGCATTGGGGCAACGATTTTGTGAGAAACATCTTCACCCTTAAAGAAAGATTTTCTTAACTTCTTACCTGTGTGCTGATTAGATGTCACCTGGTTTTCACATTAAACAGATTCCCACTTGAGAAAGCAGCAAGGATGCAGTGAGGTTTATGTTTCCTGGTGTCAACCTGTATTATTTCAGTGGACATTGTAATGAGGATGCATCTTGCTGCCTTTCCAATGAAGCAAGTTTTAATCAGTAATAGGTGAAAAAACATTCCTACAAAGGTGTTAATCAGAGACTTGGCTTTGTGGACACTTTTCAGAGAGCAAATGTGTTAGCATAAAAATAAAGCCATAAAATGGAGAGCTGATTAATCACTCAATTGGATTTCTCTGCCTGCATAATTTTTTTTCTCTGCAACCCCATGCTAAATTGTGCTTCCTGTTTTTTATAAAATGACTTAATCAAATCTGACTCTGATTGCATCAGAGAAGGCCAGGTACCCTACACTATAAGAGGTGGTTTGAAATTTTGACTTGTCTACTTAAAGATCAGCAAAATTTGATCACAAGGTCAATTACGTCCCCGAGTGATATTGAACCACCAGCCTTTCGGTTAACAGCCGAATGCGCTAACCGATTGCACCACAGATACAACTTGCAAAATCATGTACTAACAAAGGCTAAAAAGCATTCATCTAGAAAGTTTCCTAGAAAAAGGTTAAAAAGGCAATAATCTGGAGAGTTTTGCAAGATTTTTCTTCCATTGACCAACGAAGAAACACATTGGTACTTTCACATGATGAGTAAGTACTTCAGGATCTCTGGCACTTACATGAGCAGCAGAGTGGCGCAGCGGAAGCGTGCTGGGCCCATAACCCAGAGGTCGGTGGATTGAAACCATCCTCTGCTATGTGCACTTATTTTTTTGTTAATTAAATTCTTCCAAAACTGGAATTGATATTTTGACTCTTTTATTTTTACTTAAAGTACAATAACTTTTAACATTTTAATTTGTTTTAATAGTATATTGACAGCATTGTTTTCTTTCAGAAATCCACTTAATTTTCTTTACTCTATTACTGAAATGGTAATTGACAAAAACAAGCTACATTGTCACCAGAAGAGCAATGCAAAATGTACAATTGATATTTCAAAATCATCTTTCCATCTTGAATTTCAATGATGCATTGGGGCAACGATTTTGTGAGAAACATCTTCACCCTTAAAGAAAGATATTCTTAACTTCTTACCTGTGTGCTGATTAGATATCACCTGGTTTTCACATTAAACAGATTCCCACTTGAGAAAGCAGCAAGGGTGCAGTGAGGTTTATGTTTCCTGGTGTCAACCTGTATTATTTCAGTGGACATTGTAATGAGGATGCATCTTGCTGCCTTTCCAATGAAGCAAGTTTTAATCAGTAATAGGTGAAAAACCATTCCTACAAAGGTGTTAATCAGAGACTTGGCTTTGTGGACACTTTTCAGAGAGCAAATGTGTTAGCATAAAAATAAAGCCATAAAATGGAGAGCTGATTAATCACTCAATTGGATTTCTCTGCCTGCATAATTTTTTTTCTCTGCAACCCCATGCTAAATTGTGCTTCCTGTTTTTTATAAAATGACTTAATCAAATCTGATTGCATCAGAGAAGGCCAGGTACCCTACACTATAAGAGGTGGTTTGAAATTTTGACTTGTCTACTTAAAGATCACCAAAATTTGATCACAAGGTCAATTACGTCCCCGGGTGGGATTGAACCACCAACCTTTCGGTTAACAGCCAAATGCGCTAACCGATTGCCCCACAGAGACAGCTTGCAAAAGCATGTACTGACAAAGGCTAAAAAGCATTCATCTAGAAAGTTTCCTAGAAAAAGGTTAAAAAGGCAATAATCTGGAGAGTTTTGCAAGATTTTTCTTCCATTGACCAACGAAGAAACACATTGGTACTTTCACATGATGAGTGAGTACTTCAGGATCTCTGACACTTACATGAGCAGCAGAGTGGTGCAGCGGAAGCGTGCTGGGCCCATAACCCAGAGGTCGGTGGATCGAAACCATCCTTTGCTATGTGCATTTAATTTATTGTTAATTAAATTCTTCCAGAACTGGAATTGATATTTTGACTCTTTTATTTTTACTTAAAGTACAATAACTTTTAACATTTTAATTTGTTTTAATAGTATATTGACAGCATTGTTTTCTTTCAGAAATCCACTTAATTTTCTTTACCCTATTACTGAAATGGTAATTGACAAAAACAAGCTACATTGTCACCAGAAGAGCAATGCAAAATGAACAATTGATATTTCAAAATCATCTTTCCATCTTGAATTTCAATGATGCATTGGGGCAACGATTTTGTGAGAAACATCTTCACCCTTAAAGAAAGATTTTCTTAACTTCTTACCTGTGTGCTGATTAGATATCACCTGGTTTTCACATTAAACAGATTCCCACTTGAGAAAGCAGCAAGGGTGCAGTGAGGTTTATGTTTCCTGGTGTCAACCTGTATTATTTCAGTGGACATTGTAATGAGGATGCATCTTGCTGCCTTTCCAATGAAGCAAGTTTTAATCAGTAATAGGTGAAAAACCATTCCTACAAAGGTGTTAATCAGAGACTTGGCTTTGTGGACACTTTTCAGAGAGCAAATGTGTTAGCATAAAAATAAAGCCATAAAATGGAGAGCTGATTAATCACTCAATTGGATTTCTCTGCCTGCATAATTTTTTTTCTCTGCAACCCCATGCTAAATTGTGCTTCCTGTTTTTTATAAAATGACTTAATCAAATCTGACTCTGATTGCATCAGAGAAGGCCAGGTACCCTACACTATAAGAGGTGGTTTGAAATTTTGACTTGTCTACTTAAAGATCACCAAAATTTGATCACAAGGTCAATTACGTCCCCGGGTGGGATTGAACCACCAACCTTTCGGTTAACAGCCAAATGCGCTAACTGATTTCGCCACAGAGACAGCTTGCAAAAGCATGTACTGACAAAGGCTAAAAAGCATTCATCTAGAAAGTTTCCTAGACAAAGGTTAAAAAGGCAATAATCTGGAGAGTTTTGCAAGATTTTTCATCCATTGACCAACGAAGAAACACATTGGTACTTTCACATGATGAGTGAGTACTTCAGGATCTCTGACACTTACATGAGCAGCAGAGTGGCGCAGCGGAAGTGTGCTGGGCCCATAACCCAGAGGTCGGTGGATCGAAACCATCCTCTGCTATGTGCACTTATTTTTTTGTTAATTAAATTCTGCCAAAACTGGAATTAATATTTTGACTCTTTTATTTTTACTTAAAGTACAATAACTTTTAACATTTTAATTTGTTTAAATAGTATATTGACAGCATTGTTTTCTTTCAGAAATCCACTTAATTTTCTTTACCCTATTACTGAAATGGTAATTGACAAAAACAAGCTACATTGTCACCAGAAGAGCAATGCAAAATGTACAATTGATATTTCAAAATCATCTTTCCATCTTGAATTTCAATGATGCATTGGGGCAACGATTTTGTGAGAAACATCTTCACCCTTAAAGAAAGATTTTCTTAACTTCTTACCTGTGTGCTGATTAGATATCACCTGGTTTTCACATTAAACAGATTCCCACTTGAGAAAGCAGCAAGGATGCAGTGAGGTTTATGTTTCCTGGTGTCAACCTGTATTATTTCAGTGGACATTGTAATGAGGATGCATCTTGCTGCCTTTCCAATGAAGCAAGTTTTAATCAGTAATAGGTGAAAAACCATTCCTACAAAGGTGTTAATCAGAGACTTGGCTTTGTGGACACTTTTCAGAGAGCAAATGTGTTAGCATAAAAATAAAGCCATAAAATGGAGAGCTGATTAATCACTCAATTGGATTTCTCTGCCTGCATAATTTTTTTTCTCTGCAACCCCATGCTAAATTGTGCTTCCTGTTTTTTATAAAATGACTTAATCAAATCTGACTCTGATTGCATCAGAGAAGGCCAGGTACCCTACACTATAAGAGGTGGTTTGAAATTTTGACTTGTCTACTTAAAGATCACCAAAATTTGATCACAAGGTCAATTACGTCCCCGGGTGGGATTGAACCACCAACCTTTCGGTTAACAGCCGAATGCGCTAACCGATTGCGCCACAGAGACAGCTTGCAAAAGCATGTATTGACAAAGGCTAAAAAGCATTCATCTAGAAAGTTTCCTAGAAAAAGGTTAAAAAGGCAATAATCTGGAGAGTTTTGCAAGATTTTTCTTCCATTGACCAACGAAGAAACACATTGGTACTTTCACATGATGAGTGAGTACTTCAGGATCTCTGACACTTACATGAGCAGCAGAGTGGCGCAGCGGAAGCGTGCTGGGCCCATAACCCAGAGGTCGGTGGATCGAAACCATCCTCTGTTATGTGCACTTATTTTTTTGTTAATTAAATTCTTCCAAAACTGGAATTGATATTTTGACTCTTTTATTTTTACTTAAAGTACAATAACTTTTAACATTTTAATTTGTTTTAATAGTATATTGACAGCATTGTTTTCTTTCAGAAATCCACTTAATTTTCTTTACCCTATTACTGAAATGGTAATTGACAAAAACAAGCTACATTGTCACCAGAAGAGCAATGCAAAATGTACAATTGATATTTCAAAATCATCTTTCCATCTTGAATTTCAATGATGCATTGGGGCAACGATTTTGTGAGAAACATCTTCAGCCTTAAAGAAAGATTTTCTTAACTTCTTACCTGTGTGCTGATTAGATATCACCTGGTTTTCACATTAAACAGATTCCCACTTGAGAAAGCAGCAAGGATGCAGTGAGGTTTATGTTTCCTGGTGTCAACCTGTATTATTTCAGTGGACATTGTAATGAGGATGCATCTTGCTGCCTTTCCAATGAAGCAAGTTTTAATCAGTAATAGGTGAAAAAACATTCCTACTAAGGTGTTAATCAGAGACTTGGCTTTGTGGACACTTTTCAGAGAGCAAATGTGTTAGCATAAAAATAAAGCCATAAAATGGAGAGCTGATTAATCACTCAATTGGATTTCTCTGCCTGCATAATTTTTTTTCTCTGCAACCCCATGCTAAATTGTGCTTCCTGTTTTTTATAAAATGACTTAATCAAATCTGACTGCATCAGAGAAGGCCAGGTACCCTACACTATAAGAGGTGGTTTGAAATTTTGACTTGTCTACTTAAAGATCAGCAAAATTTGATCACAAGGTCAATTACGTCCACGGGTGGGATTGAACCACCAACCTTTCGGTTAACAGCCGAATGCGCTAACCGATTGCGCCACAGAGACAGCTTGCAAAAGCCTGTACTGACAAAGGCTAAAAAGCATTCATCTAGAAAGTTTCCTAGAAAAAGGTTAAAAAGGCAATAATCTGGAGAGTTTTGCAAGATTTTTCTTCCATTGACCAACGAAGAAACACATTGGTACTTTCACATGATGAGTGAGTACTTCAGGATCTCTGACACTTACATGAGCAGCAGAGTGGCGCAGCGGAAGCGTGCTGGGCCCATAACCCAGAGGTCGGTGGATCGAAACCATCCTCTGCTATGTGCACTTATTTTTTTGTTAATTAAATTCTTCCAAAACTGGAATTGATATTTTGACTCTTTTATTTTTACTTAAAGTACAATAACTTTTAACATTTTAATTTGTTTTAATAGTATATTGACAGCATTGTTTTCTTTCAGAAATCCACTTAATTTTTTTTACCCTATTACTGAAATGGTAATTGACAAAAACAAGCTACATTGTCACCAGAAGAGCAATGCAAAATGTACAATTGATATTTCAAAATCATCTTTCCATCTTGAATTTCAATGATGCATTGGGGCAACGATTTTGTGAGAAACATCTTCACCCTTAAAGAAAGATTTTCTTAACTTCTTACCTGTGTGCTGATTAGATATCACCTGGTTTTCACATTAAACAGATTCCCACTTGAGAAAGCAGCAAGGATGCAGTGAGGTTTATGTTTCCTGGTGTCAACCTGTATTATTTCAGTGGACATTGTAATGAGGATGCATCTTGCTGCCTTTCCAATGAAGCAAGTTTTAATCAGTAATAGGTGAAAAACCATTCCTACAAAGGTGTTAATCAGAGACTTGGCTTTGTGGACACTTTTCAGAGAGCAAATGTGTTAGCATAAAAATAAAGCCATAAAATGGAGAGCTGATTAATCACTCAATTGGATTTCTCTGCCTGCATAATTTTTTTTCTCTGCAACCCCATGCTAAATTGTGCTTCCTGTTTTTTATAAAATGACTTAATCAAATCTGACTCTGATTGCATCAGAGAAGGCCAGGTACCCTACACTATAAGAGGTGGTTTGAAATTTTGACTTGTCTACTTAAAGATCACCAAAATTTGATCACAAGGTCAATTACGTCCCCGGGTGGGATTGAACCACCAACTTTTCGGTTAACAGCCAAATGCGCTAACTGATTTCGCCACAGAGACAGCTTGCAAAAGCATGTACTGACAAAGGCTAAAAAGCATTCATCTAGAAAGTTTCCTAGAAAAAGGTTAAAAAGGCAATAATCTGGAGAGTTTTGCAAGATTTTTCTTCCATTGACCAACGAAGAAACACATTGGTACTTTCACATGATGAGTGAGTTCTTCAGGATCTCTGACACTTACATGAGCAGCAGAGTGGCGCAGCGGAAGCGTGCTGGGCCCATAACCCAGAGGTCGGTGGATCGAAACCATCCTCTGCTATGTGCACTTATTTTTTTGTTAATTAAATTCTTCCAAAACTGGAATTGATATTTTGACTCTTTTATTTTTACTTAAAGTACAATAACTTTTAACATTTTAATTTGTTTTAATAGTATATTGACAGCATTGTTTTCTTTCAGAAATCCACTTAATTTTCTTTACCCTATTACTGAAATGGTAATTGACAAAAACAAGCTACATTGTCACCAGAAGAGCAATGCAAAATGTACAATTGATATTTCAAAATCATCTTTCCATCTTGAATTTCAATGATGCATTGGGGCAACGATTTTGTGAGAAACATCTTCACCCTTAAAGAAAGATTTTCTTAACTTCTTACCTGTGTGCTGATTAGATATCACCTGGTTTTCACATTAAACAGATTCCCACTTGAGAAAGCAGCAAGGATGCAGTGAGGTTTATGTTTCCTGGTGTCAACCTGTATTATTTCAGTGGACATTGTAATGAGGATGCATCTTGCTGCCTTTCCAATGAAGCAAGTTTTAATCAGTAATAGGTGAAAAACCATTCCTACAAAGGTGTTAATCAGAGACTTGGCTTTGTGGACACTTTTCAGAGAGCAAATGTGTTAGCATAAAAATAAAGCCATAAAATGGAGAGCTGATTAATCACTCAATTGGATTTCTCTGCCTGCATAATTTTTTTTCTCTGCAACCCCATGCTAAATTGTGCTTCCTGTTTTTTATAAAATGACTTAATCAAATCTGACTGCATCAGAGAAGGCCAGGTACCCTACACTATAAGAGGTGGTTTGAAATTTTGACTTGTCTACTTAAAGATCAGCAAAATTTGATCACAAGGTCAATTACGTCCCCGGCTGATATCGAACCACCAGCCTTTCGGTTAACAGCCGAATGCGCTAACCGATTGCACCACAGATACAACTTGCAAAATCATGTACTAACAAAGGCTAAAAAGCATTCATCTAGAAAGTTTCCTAGAAAAAGGTTAAAAAGGCAATAATCTGGAGAGTTTTGCAAGATTTTTCTTCCATTGACCAACGAAGAAACACATTGGTACTTTCACATGATGAGTAAGTACTTCAGGATCTCTGGCACTTACATGAGCAGCAGAGTGGCGCAGCGGAAGCGTGCTGGGCCCATAACCCAGAGGTCGGTGGATCGAAACCATCCTCTGCTATGTGCACTTATTTTTTTGTTAATTAAATTCTTCCAAAACTGGAATTGATATTTTGACTCTTTTATTTTTACTTAAAGTACAATAACTTTTAACATTTTAATTTGTTTTAATAGTATATTGACAGCATTGTTTTCTTTCAGAAATCCACTTAATTTTCTTTACCCTATTACTGAAATGGTAATTGACAAAAACAAGCTACATTGTCACCAGAAGAGCAATGCAAAATGTACAATTGATATTTCAAAATCATCTTTCCATCTTGAATTTCAATGATGCATTGGGGCAACGATTTTGTGAGAAACATCTTCACCCTTAAAGAAAGATATTCTTAACTTCTTACCTGTGTGCTGATTAGATATCACCTGGTTTTCACATTAAACAGATTCCCACTTGAGAAAGCAGCAAGGATGCAGTGAGGTTTATGTTTCCTGGTGTCAACCTGTATTATTTCAGTGGACATTGTAATGAGGATGCATCTTGCTGCCTTTCCAATGAAGCAAGTTTTAATCAGTAATAGGTGAAAAACCATTCCTACAAAGGTGTTAATCAGAGACTTGGCTTTGTGGACACTTTTCAGAGAGCAAATGTGTTAGCATAAAAATAAAGCCATAAAATGGAGAGCTGATTAATCACTCAATTGGATTTCTCTGCCTGCATAATTTTTTTTCTCTGCAACCCCATGCTAAATTGTGCTTCCTGTTTTTTATAAAATGACTTAATCAAATATGACTCTGATTGCATCAGAGAAGGCCAGGTACCCTACACCATAAGAGGTGGTTTGAAATTTTGACTTGTCTACTTAAAGATCAGCAAAATTTGATCACAAGGTCAATTACGTCTCCGGGTGGGATTGAACCACCAACCTTTCGGTTAACAGCCGAATGCGCTAACCGATTGCCCCACAGAGACAGCTTGCAAAAGCATGTACTGACAAAGGCTAAAAAGCATTCATCTAGAAAGTTTCCTAGAAAAAGGTTAAAAAGGCAATAATCTGGAGAGTTTTGCAAGATTTTTCTTCCATTGACCAACGAAGAAACACATTGGTACTTTCACATGATGAGTGAGTACTTCAGGATCTCTGACACTTACATGAGCAGCAGAGTGGCGCAGCGGAAACGTGCTGGGCCCATAACCCAGAGGTCGGTGGATCGAAACCATCCTTTGCTATGTGCACTTAATTTATTGTTAATTAAATTCTTCCAGAACTGGAATTGATATTTTGACTCTTTTATTTTTACTTAAAGTACAATAACTTTTAACATTTTAATTTGTTTTAATAGTATATTGACAGCATTGTTTTCTTTCAGAAATCCACTTAATTTTCTTTACCCTATTACTGAAATGGTAATTGACAAAAACAAGCTACATTGTCACCAGAAGAGCAATGCAAAATGTACAATTGATATTTCAAAATCATCTTTCCATCTTGAATTTCAATGATGCATTGGGGCAACGATTTTGTGAGAAACATCTTCACCCTTAAAGAAAGATTTTCTTAACTTCTTACCTGTGTGCTGATTAGATATCACCTGGTTTTCACATTAAACAGATTCCCACTTGAGAAAGCAGCAAGGATGCAGTGAGGTTTATGTTTCCTGGTGTCAACCTGTATTATTTCAGTGGACATTGTAATGAGGATGCATCTTGCTGCCTTTCCAATGAAGCAAGTTTTAATCAGTAATAGGTGAAAAACCATTCCTACAAAGGTGTTAATCAGAGACTTGGCTTTGTGGACACTTTTCAGAGAGCAAATGTGTTAGCATAAAAATAAAGCCATAAAATGGAGAGCTGATTAATCACTCAATTGGATTTCTCTGCCTGCATAATTTTTTTTCTCTGCAACCCCATGCTAAATTGTGCTTCCTGTTTTTTATAAAATGACTTAATCAAATCTGACTCTGATTGCATCAGAGAAGGCCAGGTACCCTACACTATAAGAGGTGGTTTGAAATTTTGACTTGTCTACTTAAAGATCACCAAAATTTTATCACAAGGTCAATTATGTCCCCGGGTGGGATTGAACCACCAACCTTCCGGTTAACAGCCGAATGCGCTAACTGGTTGCGCCACAGAGACAGCTTGCAAAGGCATGTACTGGCAATGGCTAAAAAGCATTCATCTAGAAAGTTTCCTAGAAAAAGGTTAAAAAGGCAATAATCTGGAGAGTTTTGCAAGATTTTTCTTCCATTGACCAACGAAGAAACACATTGGTACTTTCACATGATGAGTGAGTACTTCAGGATCTCTGACACTTACATGAGCAGCAGAGTGGCGCAGCGGAAGCGTGCTAGGCCCATAACCCAGAGGTCAGTGGATCGAAACCATCCTCTGCTATGTGCACTTATTTTTTTGTTAATTAAATTCTTCCAAAACTGGAATTGATATTTTGACTCTTTTATTTTTACTTAAAGTACAATAACTTTTAACATTTTAATTTGTTTTAATAGTATATTGACAGCATTGTTTTCTTTCAGAAATCCACTTAATTTTCTTTACCCTATTACTGAAATGGTAATTGACAAAAACAAGCTACATTGTCACCAGAAGAGCAATGCAAAATGTACAATTGATATTTCAAAATCATCTTTCCATCTTGAATTTCAATGATGCATTGGGGCAACGATTTTGTGAGAAACATCTTCACCCTTAAAGAAAGATTTTCTTAACTTCTTACCTGTGTGCTGATTAGATATCACCTGGTTTTCACATTAAACAGATTCCCACTTGAGAAAGCAGCAAGTATGCAGTGAGGTTTATGTTTCCTGGTGTCAACCTGTATTATTTCAGTGGACATTGTAATGAGGATGCATCTTGCTGCCTTTCCAATGAAGCAAGTTTTAATCAGTAATAGGTGAAAAAACATTCCTACAAAGGTGTTAATCAGAGACTTGGCTTTGTGGACACTTTTCAGAGAGCAAATGTGTTAGCATAAAAATAAAGCCATAAAATGGAGAGCTGATTAATCACTCAATTGGATTTCTCTGCCTGCATAATTTTTTTTCTCTGCAACCCCATGCTAAATTGTGCTTCCTGTTTTTTATAAAATGACTTAATCAAATCTGACTCTGATTGCATCAGAGAAGGCCAGGTACCCTACACTATAAGAGGTGGTTTGAAATTTTGACTTGTCTACTTAAAGATCAGCAAAATTTGATCACAAGGTCAATTACGTCCCCGGGTGATATCGAACCACCAGCCTTTCGGTTAACAGCCGAATGCGCTAACCGATTGCACCACAGATACAACTTGCAAAATCATGTACTAACAAAGGCTAAAAAGCATTCATCTAGAAAGTTTCCTAGAAAAAGTTTAAAAAGGCAATAATCTGGAGAGTTTTGCAAGATTTTTCTTCCATTGACCAACGAAGAAACACATTGGTACTTTCACATGATGAGTAAGTACTTCAGGATCTCTGACACTTACATGAGCAGCAGAGTGGCGCAGCGGAAGCGTGCTGAGCCCATAACCCAGAGGTCGGTGGATCGAAACCATCCTCTGCTATGTGCACTTATTTTTTTGTTAATTAAATTCTTCCAAAACTGGAATTGATATTTTGACTCTTTTATTTTTACTTAAAGTACAATAACTTTTAACATTTTAATTTGTTTTAATAGTATATTGACAGCATTGTTTTCTTTCAGAAATCCACTTAATTTTCTTTACCCTATTACTGAAATGGTAATTGACAAAAACAAGCTACATTGTCACCAGAAGAGCAATGCAAAATGTACAATTGATATTTCAAAATCATCTTTCCATCTTGAATTTCAATGATGCATTGGGGCAACGATTTTGTGAGAAACATCTTCACCCTTAAAGAAAGATTTTCTTAACTTCTTACCTGTGTGCTGATTAGATATCACCTGGTTTTCACATTAAACAGATTCCCACTTGAGAAAGCAGCAAGGATGCAGTGAGGTTTATGTTTCCTGGTGTCAACCTGTATTATTTCAGTGGACATTGTAATGAGGATGCATCTTGCTGCCTTTCCAATGAAGCAAGTTGTAATCAGTAATAGGTGAAAAAACATTCCTACAAAGGTGTTAATCAGAGACTTGGCTTTGTGGACACTTTTCAGAGAGCAAATGTGTTAGCATAAAAATAAAGCCATAAAATGGAGAGCTGATTAATCACTCAATTGGATTTCTCTGCCTGCATAATTTTTTTTCTCTGCAACCCCATGCTAAATTGTGCTTCCTGTTTTTTATAAAATGACTTAATCAAATCTGACTCTGATTGCATCAGAGAAGGCCAGGTACCCTACACTATAAGAGGTGGTTTGAAATTTTGACTTGTCTACTTAAAGATCACCAAAACTTGATCACAAGGTCAATTACGTCCCCGGGTGGGATTGAACCACCAACCTTTCGGTTAACAGCCGAATGCGCTAACCGATTGCGCCACAGAGACAGCTTGCAAAAGCATGTACTGACAAAGGCTAAAAAGCATTCATCTAGAAAGTTTCCTAGAAAAAGGTTAAAAAGGCAATAATCTGGAGAGTTTTGCAAGATTTTTCTTCCATTGACCAACGAAGAAACACATTGGTACTTTCACATGATGAGTGAGTACTTCAGGATCTCTGACACTTACATGAGCAGCAGAGTGGCGCAGCGGAAGCGTGCTGGGCCCATAACCCAGAGGTCGGTGGATCGAAACCATCCTCTGCTATGTGCACTTATTTTTTTGTTAATTAAATTCTTCCAAAACTGGAATTGATATTTTGACTCTTTTATTTTTACTTAAAGTACAATAACTTTTAACATTTTAATTTGTTTTAATAGTATATTGACAGCATTGTATTCTTTCAGAAATCCACTTAATTTTCTGTACCCTATTACTGAAATGGTAATTGACAAAAACAAGCTACATTGTCACCAGAAGAGCAATGCAAAATGTACAATTGATATTTCAAAATCATCTTTCCATCTTGAATTTCAATGATGCATTGGGGCAACGATTTTGTGAGAAACATCTTCACCCTTAAAGAAAGATTTTCTTAACTTCTTACCTGTGTGCTGATTAGATATCACCTGGTTTTCACATTAAACAGATTCCCACTTGAGAAAGCAGCAAGGATGCAGTGAGGTTTATGTTTCCTGGTGTCAACCTGTATTATTTCAGTGGACATCGTAATGAGGATGCATCTTGCTGCCTTTCCAATGAAGCAAGTTTTAATCAGTAATAGGTGAAAAACCATTCCTACAAAGGCGTTAATCAGAGACTTGGCTTTATGGACACTTTTCAGAGAGCAAATGTGTTAGCATAAAAATAAAGCCATAAAATGGAGAGCTGATTAATCACTCAATTGGATTTCTCTGCCTGCATAATTTTTTTTCTCTGCAACCCCATGCTAAATTGTGCTTCCTGTTTTTTATAGAATGACTTAATCAAATCTGACTCTGATTGCATCAGAGAAGGCCAGGTACCCTACACTATAAGAGGTGGTTTGAAATTTTAACTTGTCTACTTAAAGATCACCAAAATTTGATCACAAGGTCAATTACGTCCCCGGGTGGGATTGAACCACCAACCTTTCGGTTAACAGCCGAATGCGCTCACTGATTGCGCCACAGAGACAGCTCGCAAAAGCATCTATTGACAAAGGCTAAAAAGCATTCATCTAGAAAGTTTCCTAGAAAAAGGTTAAAAAGGCAATAATCTGGAGAGTTTTGCAAGATTTTTCTTCCATTGACCAACGAAGAAACACATTGGTACTTTCACATGATGAGTGAGTACTTCAGAATCTCTGACACTTACATGAGCAGCAGAGTGGCGCAGCGGAAGCGTGCTGGGCCCATAACCCAGAGGTCGGTGGATCGAAACCATCCTCTGCTATGTGCACTTATTTTTTTGTTAATTAAATTCTTCCAAAACTGGAATTGACATTTTGACTCTTTTATTTTTACTTAAAGTACAATAACTTTTAACATTTTAATTTGTTTTAATAGTATATTGACAGCATTGATTTCTTTCAGAAATCCACTTAATTTTCTTTACCCTATTACTGAACTGGTAATTGACAAAAACAAGCTACATTGTCACCAGAAGAGCAATGCAAAATGTACAATTGATATTTCAAAATCTTCTTTCCATCTTGAATTTCAATGATGCATTGGGGCAACGATTTTGTGAGAAACATCTTCACCCTTAAAGAAAGATTTTCTTAACTTCTTACCTGTGTGCTGATTAGATATCACCTGGTTTTCACATTAAACAGATTCCCACTTGAGAAAGCAGCAAGGATGCAGTGAGGTTTATGTTTCCTGGTGTCAACCTGTATTATTTCAGTGGACATTGTAATGAGGATGCATCTTGCTGCCTTTCCAATGAAGCAAGTTTTAATCAGTAATAGGTGAAAAAACATTCCTACAAAGGTGTTAATCAGAGACTTGGCTTTGTGCACACTTTTCAGAGAGCAAATGTGTTAGCATAAAAATAAAGCCATAAAATGGAGAGCTGATTAATCACTCAATTGGATTTCTCTGCCTGCATAATTTTTTTTCTCTGCAACCCCATGCTAAATTGTGCTTCCTGTTTTTTATAAAATGACTTAATCAAATCTGACTCTGATTGCATCAGAGAAGGCCAGGTACCCTACACTATAAGAGGTGGTTTGAAATTTTGACTTGTCTACTTAAAGATCAGCAAAATTTGATCACAAGGTCAATTACGTCCCCGGCTGATATCGAACCACCAGCCTTTCGGTTAACAGCCGAATGCGCTAACCGATTGCACCACAGATACAACTTGCAAAATCATGTACTAACAAAGGCTAAAAAGCATTCATCTAGAAAGTTTCCTAGAAAAAGGTTAAAAAGGCAATAATCTGGAGAGTTTTGCAAGATTTTTCTTCCATTGACCAACGAAGAAACACATTGGTACTTTCACATGATGAGTGAGTACTTCAGGATCTCTGGCACTTACATGAGCAGCAGAGTGGCGCAGCGGAAGCGTGCTGGGCCCATAACCCAGAGGTCGGTGGATCGAAACCATCCTCTGCTATGTGCACTTATTTTTTTGTTAATTAAATTCTTCCAAAACTGGAATTGATATTTTGACTCTTTTATTTTTACTTAAAGTACAATAACTTTTAACATTTTAATTTGTTTTAATAGTATATTGACAGCATTGTCTTCTTTCAGAAATCCACTTAATTTTCTTTACCCTATTACTGAAATGGTAATTGACAAAAACAAGCTACATTGTCACCAGAAGAGCAATGAAAAATGTACAATTGATATTTCAAAATCATCTTTCCATCTTGAATTTCAATGATGCATTGGGGCAACGATTTTGTGAGAAACATCTTCACCCTTAAAGAAAGATTTTCTTAACTTCTTACCTGTGTGCTGATTAGATATCACCTGGTTTTCACATTAAACAGATTCCCACTTGAGAAAGCAGCAAGGATGCAGTGAGGTTTATGTTTCCTGGTGTCAACCTGTATTATTTCAGTGGACATTGTAATGAGGATGCATCTTGCTGCCTTTCCAATGAAGCAAGTTTTAATCAGTAATAGGTGAAAAACCATTCCTACAAAGGTGTTAATCAGAGACTTGGCTTTGTGGACACTTTTCAGAGAGCAAATGTGTTAGCATAAAAATAAAGCCATAAAATGGAGAGCTGATTAATCACTCAATTGGATTTCTCTGCCTGCATATTTTTTTTTCTCTGCAACCCCATGCTAAATTGTGCTTCCTGTTTTTTATAAAATGACTTAATCAAATATGACTCTGATTGCATCAGAGAAGGCCAGGTACCCTACACCATAAGAGGTGGTTTGAAATTTTGACTTGTCTACTTAAAGATCAGCAAAATTTGATCACAAGGTCAATTACGTCTCCGGGTGGGATTGAACCACCAACCTTTCGGTTAACAGCCGAATGCGCTAACCGATTGCCCCACAGAGACAGCTTGCAAAAGCATGTACTGACAAAGGCTAAAAAGCATTCATCTAGAAAGTTTCCTAGAAAAAGGTTAAAAAGGCAATAATCTGGAGAGTTTTGCAAGATTTTTCTTCCATTGACCAACGAAGAAACACATTGGTACTTTCACATGATGAGTGAGTACTTCAGGATCTCTGACACTTACATGAGCAGCAGAGTGGTGCAGTGGAAGCGTGCTGGGCCCATAACCCAGAGGTCGGTGGATCGAAACCATCCTTTGCTATGTGCATTTAATTTATTGTTAATTAAATTCTTCCAGAACTGGAATTGATATTTTGACTCTTTTATTTTTACTTAAAGTACAATAACTTTTAACATTTTAATTTGTTTTAATAGTATATTGACAGCATTGTTTTCTTTCAGAAATCCACTTAATTTTCTTTACCCTATTACTGAAATGGTAATTGACAAAAACAAGCTACATTGTCACCAGAAGAGCAATGCAAAATGAACAATTGATATTTCAAAATCATCTTTCCATCTTGAATTTCAATGATGCATTGGGGCAACGATTTTGTGAGAAACATCTTCACCCTTAAAGAAAGATTTTCTTAACTTCTTACCTGTGTGCTGATTAGATATCACCTGGTTTTCACATTAAACAGATTCCCACTTGAGAAAGCAGCAAGGATGCAGTGAGGTTTATGTTTCCTGGTGTCAAGCTGTATTATTTCAGTGAACATTGTAATGAGGATGCATCTTGCTGCCTTTCCAATGAAGCAAGTTTTAATCAGTAATAGGTGAAAAACCATTCCTACAAAGGTGTTAATCAGAGACTTGGCTTTGTGGACACTTTTCAGAGAGCAAATGTGTTAGCATAAAAATAAAGCCATAAAATGGAGAGCTGATTAATCACTCAATTGGATTTCTCTGCCTGCATAATTTTTTTTCTCTGCAACCCCATGCTAAATTGTGCTTCCTGTTTTTTATAAAATGACTTAATCAAATCTGACTCTGATTGCTTTAGAGAAGGCCAGGTACCCTACACCATAAGAGGTGGTTTGAAATTTTGACTTGTCTACTTAAAGATCACCAAAATTTGATCACAAGGTCAATTACGTCCCCGGGTGGGATTGAACCAACAACCTTTCGGTTAACAGCCGAATGCGCTAACCGATTGCGCCACAGAGAGAGCTTGCAAGAGCATGTACTGACAAAGGCTAAAAAGCATTCATCTAGAAAGTTTCCTAGAAAAAGGTTAAAAAGGCAATAATCTGGAGAGTTTTGCAAGATTTTTCTTCCATTGACCAACGAAGAAACACATTGGTACTTTCACATGATGAGTGAGTACTTCAGGATCTCTGACACTTACATGAGCAGCAGAGTGGTGCAGCGGAAGCGTGCTGGGCCCATAACCCAGAGGTCGGTGGATCGAAACCATCCTCTGCTATGTGCACTTATTTTTTTGTTAATTAAATTCTTCCAAAACTGGAATTGATATTTTGACTCTTTTATTTTTACTTAAAGTACAATAACTTTTAACATTTTAATTTGTTTTAATAGTATATTGACAGCATTGTTTTCTTTCAGAAATCCACTTAATTTTCTTTACCCTATTACTGAAATGGTAATTGACAAAAACAAGCTACATTGTCTCCAGAAGAGCAATGCAAAATGTACAATTGATATTTCAAAATCATCTTTCCATCTTGAATTTCAATGATGCATTGGGGCAACAATTTTGTGAGAAACATCTTCACCCTTAAAGAAAGATTTTCTTAACTTCTTACCTGTGTGCTGATTAGATATCACCTGGTTTTCACATTAAACAGATTCCCACTTGAGAAAGCAGCAAGGATGCAGTGAGGTTTATGTTTCCTGGTGTCAACCTGTATTATTTCAGTGGACATTGTAATGAGGATGCATCTTGCTGCCTTTCCAATGAAGCAAGTTTTAATCAGTAATAGGTGAAAAAACATTCCTACAAAGGTGTTAATCAGAGACTTGGCTTTGTGGACACTTTTCAGAGAGCAAATGTGTTAGCATAAAAATAAAGCCATAAAATGGAGAGCTGATTAATCACTCAATTGGATTTCTCTGCCTGCATAAATTTTTTTCTCTGCAACCCCATGCTAAATTGTGCTTCCTGATTTTTATAAAATGACTTAATCAAATCTGACTCTGATTGCATCAGAGAAGGCCAGGTACCCTACACTATAAGAGGTGGTTTGAAATTTTGACTTGTCTACTTAAAGATCAGCAAAATTTGATCACAAGGTCAATTACGTCCCCGGGTGATATTGAACCACCTTCCTTTCGGTTAACAGCCGAATGCGCTAACCGATTGCACCACAGATACAACTTGCAAAATCATGTACTAACAAAGGCTAAAAAGCATTCATCTAGAAAGTTTCCTAGAAAAAGGTTAAAAAGGCAATAATCTGGAGAGTTTTGCAAGATTTTTCTTCCATTGACCAACGAAGAAACACATTGGTACTTTCACATGATGAGTGAGTACTTCAGGATCTCTGACACTTACATGAGCAGCAGAGTGGCGCAGCGGAAGCGTGCCAGGCCCATAACCCAGAGGTCGGTGGATCGAAACCATCCTCTGCTATGTGCACTTATTTTTTTGTTAATTAAATTCTTCCAAAACTGGAATTGATATTTTGACTCTTTTATTTTTACTTAAAGTACAATAACTTTTAACATTTTAATTTGTTTTAATAGTATATTGACAGCATTGTTTTCTTTCAGAAATCCACTTAATTTTCTTTACCCTATTACTGAAATGGTAATTGACAAAAACAAGCTACATTGTCACCAGAAGAGCAATGCAAAATGTACAATTGATATTTCAAAATCATCTTTCCATCTTGAATTCCAATGATGCATTGGGGCAACGATTTTGTGAGAAACATCTTCACCCTTAAAGAAAGATTTTCTTAACTTCTTACCTGTGTGCTGATTAGATATCACCTGGTTTTCACATTAAACAGATTCCCACTTGAGAAAGCAGCAAGGATGCAGTGAGGTTTATGTTTCCTGGTGTCAACCTGTATTATTTCAGTGGACATTGTAATGAGGATGCATCTTGCTGCCTTTCCAATGAAGCAAGTTTTAATCAGTAATAGGTGAAAAACCATTCCTACAAAGGTGTTAATCAGAGACTTGGCTTTGTGGACACTTTTCAGAGAGCAAATGTGTTAGCATAAAAATAAAGCCATCAAATGGAGAGCTGATTAATCACTCAATTGGATTTCTCTGCCTGCATAATTATTTTTCTCTGCAACCCCAATGCTAAATTGTGCTTCCTGTTTTTTATAAAATGACTTAATCAAATCTGACTCTGATTGCATCAGAGAAGGCCAGGTACCCTACACTATAAGAGGTGGTTTGAAATTTTGACTTGTCTACTTAAAGATCACCAAAATTTGATCATATGGTCAATTACATCCCCGGGTGGGATTGAACCACCAACCTTTCGGTTAACAGCCGAATGCGCTAACCGATTGCGCCACAGAGACAGCTTGCAAAAGCATGTACTGACAAAGGCTAAAAACCATTCATCTAGAAAGTTTCCTAGAAAAAGGTTAAAAAGGCAATAATCTGGAGAGTTTTGCAAGATTTTTCTTCCATTGACCAACGAAGAAACACATTGGTACTTTCACATGATGAGTGAGTACTTCAGGATCTCTGACGCTTACATGAGCAGCAGAGTGGCGCAGTGGAAGCGTGCTGGGCCCATAACCCAGAGGTCGGTGGATCAAAACCATCCTTTGCTATGTGCACTTATTTTTTTGTTAATTAAATTCTTCCAAAACTGGAATTGATATTTTGACTCTTTAATTTTTACTTAAAGTAACAATAACTTTTAACATTTTAATTTGTTTTAATAGTATATTGACAGCATTGTTTTCTTTCAGAAATCCACTTAATTTTCTTAACCTATTACTGAAATGGTAATTGACAAAAACAAGCTACATTGTCACCAGAAGAGCAATGCAAAATGTACAATTGATATTTCAAAATCATCTTTCCATCTTGAATTTCAATGATGCATTGGGGCAACGATTTTGTGAGAAACATCTTCACCCTTAAAGAAAGATTTTCTTAACTTCTTACCTGTGTGCTGATTAGATATCACCTGGTTTTCACATTAAACAGATTCCCACTTGAGAAAGCAGCAAGGATGCAGTGAGGTTTATGTTTCCTGGTGTCAACCTGTATTATTTCAGTGGACATTGTAATGAGGATGCATCTTGCTGCCTTTCCAATGAAGCAAGTTTTAATCAGTAATAGGTGAAAAACCATTCCTACAAAGGTGTTAATCAGAGACTTGGCTTTGTGGACACTTTTCAGAGAGCAAATGTGTTAGCATAAAAATAAAGCCATAAAATGGAGAGCTGATTAATCACTCAATTGGATTTCTCTGCCTGCATAATTTTTTTTCTCTGCAACCCCATGCTAAATTGTGCTTCCTGTTTTTTATAAAATGACTTAATCAAACCTGACTCTGATTGCATCAGAGAAGGCCAGGTACCCTACACTATAAGAGGTGGTTTGAAATTTTGACTTGTCTACTTAAAGATCAGCAAAATTTGATCACAAGGTTAATTACGTCCCTGGGTGGTATTGAACCACCAGCCTTTCGGTTAACAGCCGAATGCGCTAACCAATTGCGCCACAGAGACAGCTTGCAAAAGCATGTACTGACAAAGGCTAAAAAGCATTCATCTAGAAAGTTTCCTAGAAAAAGGTTAAAAAGGCAATAATCTGGAGAGTTTTGCAAGATTTTTCTTCCATTGACCAACGAAGAAACACATTGGTACTTTCACATGATGAGTGAGTACTTCAGGATCTCTGGCACTTACATGAGCAGCAGAGTGGTGCAGCGGAAGCGTGCTGGGCCCATAACCCAGAGGTCGGTGGATCGAAACCATCCTCTGCTATGTGCACTTATTTTTTTGTTAATTAAATTCTTCCAAAACTGGAATTGATATTTTGACTCTTTTATTTTTACTTAAAGTACAATAACTTTTAACATTTTAATTTTTTTTAATAGTATATTGACAGCATTGTTTTCTTTCAGAAATCCACTTAATTTTCTTTACCCTATTACTGAAATGGTAATTGACAAAAACAAGCTACATTGTCACCAGAAGAGCAATGCAAAATGTACAATTGATATTTCAAAATCATCTTTCCATCTTGAATTTCAATGATGCATTGGGGCAACGATTTTGTGAGAAACATCTTCACCCTTAAAGAAAGATTTTCTTAACTTCTTACCTGTGTGCTGATTAGATATCACCTGGTTTTCACATTAAACAGATTCCCACGTGAGAAAGCAGCAAGGATGCAGTGAGGTTTATGTTTCCTGGTGTCAACCTGTATTATTTCAGTGGACATTGTAATGAGGATGCATCTTGCTGCCTTTCCAATGAAGCAAGTTTTAATCAGTAAGAGGTGAAAAACCATTCCTACAAAGGTGTTAATCAGAGACTTGGCTTTGTGGACACTTTTCAGAGAGCAAATGTGTTAGCATAAAAATAAAGCCATAAAATGGAGAGCTGATTAATCACTCAATTGGATTTCTCTGCCTGCATATTTTTTTTTCTCTGCAACCCCAATGCTAAATTGTGCTTCCTGTTTTTTATAAAATGACTTAATCAAATCTGACTCTGATTGCATCAGAGAAGGCCAGGTACCTTACACCATAAAAGGTGGTTTGAAATTTTGACTTGTCTACTTAAAGATCACCAAAATTTGATCACAAGGTCAATTACGTCCCCGGGTGGGATTGAACCACCAACCTTACGGTTAACAGCCGAATGCGCTAACCGATTGCGCCACAGAGACAGCTTGCAAAAGTATGTACTGACAAAGGCTAAAAAGCATTCATCTAGAAAGTTTCCTAGAAAAAGGTTAAAAAGGCAATAATCTGGAGAGTTTTGCAAGATTTTTCTTCCATTGACCAACGAAGAAACACATTGGTACTTTCACATGATGAGTGAGTTCTTCAGGATCTCTGACACTTACATGAGCAGCAGAGTGGCGCAGCTGAAGCGTGCTGGGCCCATAACCCAGAGGTCGG
>NC_086447.1:16419846-16552346 GCF_028390025.1 Pseudophryne corroboree
GCCTGCATAATTTTTTTTCTCTGCAACCCCATGCTAAATTGTGCTTCCTGTTTTTTATAAAATGACTTAATCAAATCTGACTGCATCAGAGAAGGCCAGGTACCCTACACTATAAGAGGTGGTTTGAAATTTTGACTTGTCTACTTAAAGATCACCAAGATTTGATCACACGGTCAGTTACGTCCCTGGGTGGGATTGAATCACCAACCTTTCGGTTAACAGCCGAATGCGCTTACCGATTGCGCCACAGAGACAGCTTGCAAAAGCATGTACTGACAAAGGCTAAAAAGCATTCATCTAGAAAGTTCCCTAGAAAAAGGTTAAAAAGGCAATAATCTGGAGAGTTTTGCAAGATTTTTCTTCCATTGACCAACGAAGAAACACATTGGTGCTTTCATATGATGAGTGAGTACTTCAGGATCTCTGACACTAGCATGAGCAGCAGAGTGGTGCAGCGGAAGCGTGCTGGGCCCATAACCCAGAGGTCGATGGATCGAAACCATCCTCTGCTATGTGCTCTTATTTTTTTGTTAATTAAATTCTTCCAAAACTGGGATTGATATTTGACTCTTTTATTTTTACTTAAAGTACAATAACTTTTAACATTTTAATTTGTTTTAATAGTATATTGACAGCATTGTTTTCTTTCAGAAATCCACTTAATTTTCTTTACCCTATTACTGAAATGGTAATTGACAAAAACAAGCTACATTGTCACAAGAAGAGCAATGCAAAATGTTCAATTGATATTTCAAAATCATCTTTCCAGCTTGAATTTCAATGATGCATTGGGGCAACGATTTTGTGAGAAACATCTTCACACTTAAATAAAGATTTTCTTAACTTCTTACCTGTGTGCTGATTAGATATCACCTGGTTTTCACATTAAACAGATTCCCACTTGAGAAAGCAGCAAGGATGCAGTGAGGTTTATGTTTCCTGGTGTCAACCTGTATTATTTCAGTGGACATTGTAATGAGGATGCATCTTGCTGCCTTTCCAATGAAGCAAGTTTTAATCAGTAATAGGTGAAAAACCATTCCTACAAAGGTGTTAATCAGAGACTTGGCTTTGTGGACACTTTTCAGAGAGCAAATGTGTTAGCATAAAAATAAAGCCATAAAATGGAGAGCTGATTAATCACTCAATTGGATTTCTCTGCCTGCATAATTTTTTTTCTCTGCAACCCCATGCTAAATTGTGCTTCCTGTTTTTTATAAAATGACTTAATCAAATCTGACTGCATCAGAGAAGGCCAGGTACCCTACACTATAAGAGGTGGTTTGAAATTTTGACTTGTCTACTTAAAGATCACCAAGATTTGATCACACGGTCAGTTACGTCCCTGGGTGGGATTGAATCACCAACCTTTCGGTTAACAGCCGAATGCGCTTACCGATTGCGCAACAGAGACAGCTTGCAAAAGCATGTACTGACAAAGGCTAAAAAGCATTCATCTAGAAAGTTTCCTAGAAAAAGGTTAAAAAGGCAATAATCTGGAGAGTTTTGCAAGATTTTTCTTCTATTGACCAACGAAGAAACACATTGGTACTTTCACATGATGCATGAGTACTTCAGGATCTCTTACACTTACATGAGCAGCAGAGTGGCGCAGCGGAAGCGTGCTGGTCCCTTAACCCAGAGGTCGATGGATCGAAACCATCCTCTGCTATGTGCACTTATTTTTTTGTTAATTAAATTCTTCCAAAACTGGGATTGATATTTTGACTCTTTTATTTTTACTTAAAGTACAATAGCTTTTAACATTTTAATTTGCTTTAATAGTATATTGACAGCATTGTTTTCTTTCAGAAATCCACTTAATTTTCTTTACCCTATTACTGAAATGGTAATTGACAAAAACAAGCTACATTGTCACCAGAAGAGCAATGCAAAATGTACAATTGATATTTCAAAATCATCTTTCCAGCTTGAATTTCAATGATGCATTGGGGCAATGATTTTGTGAGAAACATCTTCACCCTTAAATAAAGATTTTCTTAACTTCTTACCTGTGTGCTGATTAGATATCACCTGGTTTTCACATTAAACAGATTCCCACTTGAGAAAGCAGCAAGGAAGCAGTGAGGTTTATGTTTCCTGGTGTCAACCTGTATTATTTCAGTGGACATTGTAATGAGGATACATCTTGCTGCCTTTCCAATGAAGCAAGTTTTAATCAGTAATAGGTGAAAAACCATTCCTACAAAGGTGTTAATCAGAGACTTGGCTTTGTGGACACTTTTCAGAGAGTAAATGTGTTAGCATAAAAATAAAGCCATAAAATGGAGAGCTGATTAATCACTCAATTGGATTTCTCTGCCTGCATAATTTTTTTTCTCTGCAACCCCATGCTAAATTTTGCTTCCTGTTTTTTATAAAATGACTTAATCAAATCTGACTGCATCAGAGAAGGCCAGGTACCCTACACTATAAGAGGTGGTTTGAAATTTTGACTTGTCTACTTAAAGATCACCAAAATTTGATCACACGGTCAATAACATCCCTGGGTGGGATTGAACCACCAACCTTTAGGTTAACAGCCGAATGCGCTTACCGATTGCACCACAGAGACAGCTTGCAAAAGCATGTACTGACAAAGGCTAAAAAGCATTCATCTAGAAAGTTTCCTAGAAAAAGGTTAAAAAGGCAATAATCTGGAGAGTTTTGCAAGATTTTTCTTCCATTGACCAACGAAGAAACACATTGGTACTTTCACATGATGAGTGAGTACTTCAGGATCTCTTACACTTACATGAGCAGCAGAGTGGTGCAGCGGAAGCATGCTGGGCCCATAACCCAGAGGTCGATGGATCGAAACCATCCTCTGCTATGTGCACTTATTTTTTTGTTAATTAAATTCTTCCAAAACTGGGATTGATATTTTGACTCTTTTATTTTTACTTAAAGTACAATAACTTTTAACATTTTAATTTGTTTTAATAGTATATTGACAGCATTGTTTTCTTTCAGAAATCCACTTAATTTTCTTTACCCTATTACTGAAATGGTAATTGACAAAAACAAGCTACATTGTCACCAGAAGAGCAATGCAAAATGTACAATTGATATTTCAAAATCATCTTTCCAGCTTGAATTTCAATGATGCATTGGGGCAACGATTTTGTGAGAAACATCTTCACCCTTAAATAAAGATTTTCTTAACTTCTTACCTGTGTGCTGATTAGATATCACCTGGTTTTCACATCAAACAGTTTCCCACTTGAGAAAGCAGCAAGGATGCAGTGAGGTTTATGTTTCCTGGTGTCAACCTGTATTATTTCAGTGGACATTGTAATGAGGATGCATCTTGCTGCCTTTCCAATGAAGCAACTTTTAATCAGTAATAGGTGAAAAACCATTCCTACAAAGGTGTTAATCAGAGACTTGGCTTTGTGGACACTTTTCAAAGAGCAAATGTGTTAGCATAAAAATAAAGCCATAAAATGTAGAGCTGATTAATCACTCAATTGGATTTCTCTGCCTGCATAATTTTTTTTCTCTGCAACCCCATGCTAAATTGTGCTTCCTGTTTTTTATAAAATGACTTAATCAAATCTGACTCTGATTGCATCAGAGAAGGCCAGGTACCCTACACTATAAGAGGTGGTTTGAAATTTTGACTTGTCTACTTAAAGATCACCAAAATTTGATCACACGGTCAATAACATCCCTGGGTGGGATTGAACCACCAACCTTTAGATTAACAGCCGAATGCGCTAAACGATTGCGCCACAGAGACAGCTTGCAAAGGTATGTACTGACAAAGGCTAAAAAGCATTCATCTAGAAAGTTTCCTAGAAAAAGGTTAAAAAGGCAATAATCTGGAGAGTTTTGCAAGATTTTTCTTCCATTGATCAACGAAGAAACACATTGGTACTTTCACATGATGAGTGAGTACTTCAGGATCTCTTACACTTACATGAGCAGCAGAGTGGCGCAGCGGAAGCGTGCTGGGCCCATAACCCAGAGGTCGATGGATCGAAACCATCCTCTGCTATATGCACTTATTTTTTTGTTAATTAAATTCTTCCAAAACTGGGATAGATATTTTGACTCTTTTATTTTTACTTAAAGTACAATAACTTTTAACATTTTAATTTTTTTTAATAGTATATTGACAGCATTGTTTTCTTTCAGAAATCCACTTAATTTTCTTTACCCTATTACTGAAATGGTAATTGACAAAAACAAGCTACATTGTCACCAGAAGAGCAATGCAAAATGTACAATTGATATTTCAAAATCATCTTTCCAGCTTGAATTTCAATGATGCATTGGGGCAACGATTTTGTGAGAACCATCTTCACCCTTAAATAAAGATTTTCTTAACTTCTTACCTGTGTGCTGATTAGATATCACCTGGTTTTCACATAAAACAGATTCCCACTTGAGAAAGCAGCAAGGATGCAGTGAGGTTTATGTTTCCTGGTGTCAACCTGTATTATTTCAGTGGACATTGTAATGAGGATGCATCTTGCTGCCTTTCCAATGAAGCAAGTTTTAATCAGTAATAGGTGAAAAACCATTCCTACAAAGGTGTTAATCAGAGACTTGGCTTTGTGGACACTTTTCAAAGAGCAAATGTGTTAGCATAAAAATAAAGCCATAAAATGGAGAGCTGATTAATCACTCAATTGGATTTCTCTGCCTGCATGATTTTTTTTCTCTGCAACCCCATGCTAAATTGTGCTTCCTGTTTTTTATAAAATGACTTAATCAAATCTGACTCTGATTGCATCAGAGAAGGCCAGGTACCCTACACTATAAGAGGTGGTTTGAAATTTTGACTTGTCTACTTAAAGATCACCAAAATTTGATCACAAGGTCAATAACATCCCTGGGTGGGATTGAACCACCAACCTTTAGGTTAACAGCCGAATGCGCTTACCGATTGCGCCATAGAGACAGCTTGCAAAAGCATGTACTGACAAAGGCTAGAAAGCATTCATCTAGAAAGTTTCCTAGAAAAAGGTTAAAAAGGCAATAATCTGGAGAGTTTTGCAAGATTTTTCTTCCATTGACCAACGAAGAAACACATTGGTACTTTCACATGATGAGTGAGTACTTCAGGATCTCTGACACTAACATGAGCAGCAGAGTGGCGCAGCAGAAGCGTGCTTGGCTCATGACCCAGAGGTCGATGGATTGAAACCATCCTCTGCTATGTGCGCTTATTTTTTTGTTAATTAAATTCTCCCAAAACTGGGATTGATATTTTGACTCTTTTATTTTTACTGAAAGTACAATAACTTTTAACATTTTAATTTATTTTAATAGTATATTGACAGCATTGTTTTCTTTCAGAAATCCACTTAATTTTCTTTACCCTATTACTGAAATGGTAATTGACAAAAACAAGCTACATTGTCACCAGAAGAGCAATGCAAAATGTACAATTGATATTTCAAAATCATCTTTCCAGCTTGAATTTCAATGATGCATTGGGGCAACGATTTTGTGAGAAACATCTTCACCCTTAAAGAAAGATTTTCTTAACTTCTTACCTGTGTGCTGATTAGATATCACCTGGTTTTCACATTAAACAGATTCCCACTTGAGAAAGCAGCAAGGATGCAGTGAGGTTTATGTTTCCTGGTGTCAACCTGTATTATTTCAGTGGACATTGTAATGAGGATGCATCTTGCTGCCTTTCCAATGAAGCAAGTTTTAATCAGTAATAGGTGAAAAACCATTCCTACAAAGGTGTTAATCAGAGACTTGGCTTTGTGGACACTTTTCAGAGAGCAAATGTGTTAGCATAAAAATAAAGCCATAAAATGGAGAGCTGATAAATCACTCAATTGGATTTCTCTGCCTGCATAATTTTTTTCTCTGCAACCCCATGCTAAATTGTGCTTCCTGTTTTTTATAAAATGACTTAATCAAATCTGACTCTGATTGCATCAGAGAAGGCCAGATACCCTACACTATAAGAGGCGGTTTGAAATTTTGACTTGTCTACTTAAAGATCACCAAAATTTGATCACACGGTCAATTACGTCCCTGGGTGGGATTGAACCACCAACCTTTCAGTTAACAGCCGAACGCGCTAACAGATTGCACCACAGAGACAGCTTGCAAAAGCATGTACTGACAAAGGCTAAAAAGCATTCATCTAGAAAGTTTCCTAGAAAAAGGTTAAAAAGGCAATAATCTGGAGAGTTTTGCAAGATTTTTCTTCCATTGACCAACGAAGAAACACATTGGTACTTTCACATGATGAGTGAGTACTTCAGGATCTCTGACACTAACATGAGCAGCAGAGTGGCGCAGCGGAAGCGTGCTGGGCCCATAACCCAGAGGTCGATTGATCGAAACCATCCTCTGCTATGTGCACTTAATTTTTTATTAATTAAATTCTTCCAAAACTGGGATTGATATTTTGACTCTTTTATTTTTACTTAAAGTACAATAACTTTTAACATTTTAATTTGTTTTAATAGTATATTGACAGCATTGTTTTCTTTCAGAAATCCACTTAATTTTCTTTACCCTATTACTGAAATGGTAATTGACAAAAACAAGCTACATTGTCACCAGAAGAGCAATGCAAAATGTACAATTGATATTTCAAAATCATCTTTCCAGCTTGAATTTCAATGATGCATTGGGGCAACGATTTTGTGAGAAACATCTTCACCCTTAAAGAAAGATTTTCTTAACTTCTTACCTGTGTGCTGATTAGATATCACCTGGTTTTCACATTAAACATATTCCCACTTGAGAAAGCAGCAAGGATGCAGTGAGATTTATGTTTCCTGGTGTCAACCTGTATTATTTCAGTGGACATTGTAATGAGGATGCATCTTGCTGCCTTTCCAATGAAGCAAGTTTTAATTAGTAATAGGTGAAAAACCATTCCTGCAAAGGTGTTAATCAGAGACTTGGCTTTGTGGACACTTTTCAAAGAGCAAATGTGTTAGCATAAAAATAAAGCCATAAAATGGAGAGCTGATTAATCACTCAATTGGATTTCTCTGCCTGCATAATTTTTTTTCTCTGCAACCCCATGCTAAATTGTGCTTTCTGTTTTTTTATAAAATGACTTAATCAAATCTGATTGCATCAGAGAAGGCCAGGTACCCTACACTATAAGAGGTGGTTTGAAATTTTGACTTGTCTACTTAAAGATCACCAAAATTTGATCACACGGTCAATAACATCCCTGGGTGGGATTTAACCACCAACCTTTAGGTTAACAGCCGAATGCGCTTACCGATTGCACCACAAAGACAGCTTGCAAAAGCATGTACTGACAAAGGCTAAAAAGCATTCATCTAGAAAGTTTCCTAGAAAAAGGTTAAAAAGGCAATAATCTGGAGAGTTTTGCAAGATTTTTCTTCCATTGACCAACAAAGAAACACATTGGTACTTTCACAAGATGAGTGAGTACTTCAGGATCTCTCACACTTACATGAGCAGCAGAGTGGCGCAGCGGAAGCGTGCTGGGCCCATAACCCAGAGGTTGATGGATTGAAACCATCCTCTGCTATGTGCACTTATTTTTTTGTTAATTAATAAGAGGTGGTTTGAAATTTTGACTTGTCTACTTAAAGATCAGCAAAATTTGATCACAAGGTCAATTACGTCCCTGGGTGGTATTGAACCACCAGCCTTTCGGTTAACAGCCGAATGCGCTAATCGATTGCACCACAGAGACAACTTGCAAAAGCATGTACTAACAAAGGCTAAAAAGCATTCATCTAGAAAGTTTCCTAGAAAAAGGTTAAAAAGGCAATAATCTGGAGAGTTTTGCAAGATTTTTCTTCCATTGACCAACGAAGAAACACATTGGTACTTTCACATGATGAGTGAGTACTTCAGGATCTCCGACACTTACATGAGCAGCAGAGTGGCGCAGCGGAAGCGTGCTGGGCCCATAACCCATAGGTCGGTGGATCGAAACCATACTCTGCTATGTGCACTTATTTTTTGGTTAATTAAATTCTTCCAAAACTGGAATTGATATTTTGACTCTTTTATTTTTACTTAAAGTACAATAACTTTTAACATTTTAATTTGTTTTAATAGTATATTGACAGCATTGTTTTCTTTCAGAAATCCACTTAATTTTCTTTACCCTATTACTGAAATGGTAATTGACAAAAACAAGCTACATTGTCACCAGAAGAGCAATGCAAAATGTACAATTAATATTTCAAAATCATCTTTCCAGCTTGAATTTCAATGATGCATTGGGGCAACGATTTTGTGAGAAACATCTTCACCCTTAAAGAAAGATTTTCTTAACTTCATACCTGTGTGCTGATTAGATATCACCTGGTTTTCACATTAAACAGATTCCCACTTGAGAAAGCAGCAAGGATGCAGTGAGGTTTATGTTTCCTGGTGTCAACCTGTATTATTTCAGTGGACATTGTAATGAGGATGCATCTTGCTGCCTTTCCAATGAAGCAAGTTTTAATCAGTAATAGGTGAAAAACCATTCCTACAAAGGTGTTAATCAGAGACTTGGCTTTGTGGACACTTTTCAGAGAGCAAATGTGTTAGCATAAAAATAAAGCCATAAAATGGAGAGCTGATTAATCACTCAATTGGATTTCTCTGCCTGCATAATTTTTTTTCTCTGCAACCCCAATGCTAAATTGTGCTTCCTGTTTTTTATAAAATGACTTAATCAAATATGACTCTGATTGCATCAGAGAAGGCCAGGTACCCTACACCATAAAAGGTGGTTTGAAATTTTTACTTGTCTACTTAAAGATCACCAAAATTTGATCACAAGGTCAATTACGTCCCTGGGTGGGATTGAACCACCAACCTTTCGGTTAACAGCCGAATGCGCTAACCGATTGCACCACAGAGACAGCTTGCAAAAGCATCTACTGACAAAGGCTAAAAAGCATTCATCTAGAAAGTTTCCTAGAAAAAGGTTAAAAAGGCAATAATCTGGAGAGTTTTGCAAGATTTTTCTTCCATTGACCAACGAAGAAACACATTGGTACTTTCACATGATGAGTGAGTACTTCAGGATCTCTGACACTTATGTGAGCAGCAGAGTGGCGCAGCGGAAGCGTGCTGGGCCCATAACCCAGAGGTCGGTGTATCGAAACCATCCTTTGCTATGTGCACTTATTTTTTTGTTAATTAAATTCTTCCAAAACTGGAATTGATATTTTGACTATTTTATTTTTACTTAAAGTACAATAACTTTTAACATTTTAATTTTTTTTAATAGTATATTGACAGTATTGTTTTCTTTCAGAAATCCACTTAATTTTCTTTACCCTATTACTGAAATGGTAATTGACAAAAACAAGCTACATTGTCATCAGAAGAGCAATGCAAAATGTACAATTGATATTTCAAAATCATCTTTCCAGCTTGAATTTCAATGATGCATTGGGGCAACGATTTTGTGAGAAACATCTTCACCCTTAAAGAAAGATTTTATTAACTTCTTACCTGTGTGCTGATTAAATATCACCTGGTTTTCACATTAAACAGATTCACACTTGAGAAAGCAGCAAGGATGCAGTGAGGTTTATGTTTCCTGGTGTCAAACTGTATTATTTCAGTGGACATTGTAATGAGGATGCATCTTGCTGCCTTTCCAATGAAGCAAGTTTTAATCAGTAATAGGTGAAAAACCATTCCTACAAAGGTGTTAATCAGAGACTTGCCTTTGTGGACACTTTTCAGAGAGCAAATGTGTTAGCATAAAAATAAAGCCATAAAATGGAGAGCTGATTAATCACTCAATTGGATTTCTCTGCCTGCATATTTTTTTTTCTCTGCAACCCCATGCTAAATTGTGCTTCCTGTTTTTATAAAATGACTTAATCAAATCTGACTCTGATTGCATCAGAGAAGGCCAGGTACCCTACACTATAAGAGGTGGTTTGAAATTTTGACTTGTCTACTTAAAGATCAGCAAAATTTGATCACAAGGTCAATTACGTCCCTGGGTGGTATTGAAACACCAGCCTTTCGGTTAACAGCCGAATGCGCTAACCGATTGCACCACAGAGACAACTTGCAAAAGCATGTACTAACAAAGGCTAAAAAGCATTCATCTAGAAAGTTTCCTAGAAAAAGGTTAAAAAGGCAATAATCTGGAGAGTTTTGCAAGATTTTTCGTCCATTGACCAACGAAGAAACACATTGGTACTTTCACATGATGAGTGAGTACTTCAGGATGTCTGAAACTTACGTGGGCAGCAGAGTGGCGCAGCGGAAGCGTGCTGGGCACATAAGCCAGAGGTCGGTGGATCGAAACCATCCTCTGCTATGTGCACTTATTTTTTTGTTAATTAAATTCTTCCAAAACTGGAATTGATATTTTGACTCTTTTATTTTTACTTAAAGTACAATAACTTTTAACATTTTAATTTGTTTTAATAGTATATTGACAGCATTGTTTTCTTTCAGAAATCCACTTAATTTTCTTTACCCTATTACTGAAATGGTAATTGACAAAAACAAGCTACATTGTCACCAGAAGAGCAATGCAAAATGTACAATTGATATTTCAAAATCATCTTTCCAGCTTGAATTTCAATGATGCATTGGGGCAACGATTTTGTGAGAAACATCTTCACCCTTAAAGAAAGATTTTCTTAACTTCTTACCTGTGTGCTGATTAGATATCACCTGGTTTTCACATTAAACAGATTCCCACTTGAGAAAGCAGTAAGGATGCAGTGAGGTTTATGTTTCCTGGTGTCAAACTGTATTATTTCAGTGGACATTGTAATGAGGATGCATCTTGCTGCCTTTCCAATGAAGCAAGTTTTAATCAGTAATAGGTGAAAAACCATTCCTACAAAGGTGTTAATCAGAGACTTGGCTTTGTGGACACTTTTCAGAGAGCAAATGTGTTAGCATAAAAATAAAGCCATAAAATGGAGAGCTGATTAATCACTCAATTGGATTTCTCTGCCTGCATAATTTTTTTTTCTCTGCAACCCCATGATAAATTGTGCTTCCTGTTTTTATAAAATGACTTAATCAAATCTGACTCTGATTGCATCAGAGAAGGCCAGGTACCCTACACTATAAGAGGTGGTTTGAAATTTTGACTTGTCTACTTAAAGATCACCAAAATTTGATCACAAGGTCAATTACTTCCCTGGGTGGGATTGAACCAACAACCTTTCGGTTAACAGCCGAATGCGCTAATCGATTGCACCACAGAGACAACTTGCAAAAGCATGTACTAACAAAGGCTAAAAAGCATTCATCTAGAAAGTTTCCTAGAAAAAGGTTAAAAAGGCAATAATCTGGAGAGTTTTGCAAGATTTTTCTTCCATTGACCAACGAAGAAACACATTGGTACTTTCACATGATGAGTGAGTACTTCAGGATCTCTGACACTTACATGAGAAGCAGAGTGGCGCAGCGGAAGCGTGCTGGGCCCATAACCCAGAGGCCGGTGGATCGAAACCATCCTCTGCTGTGTGCACTTATTTTTTTGTTAATTAAATTCTTCCAAAACTGGAATTGATATTTTGACTATTTTATTTTTACTTAAAGTACAATAACTTTTAACATTTTAATTTTTTTTAATAGTATATTGACAGTATTGTTTTCTTTCAGAAATCCACTTAATTTTCTTTACCCTATTACTGAAATGGTAATTGACAAAAACAAGCTACATTGTCATCAGAAGAGCAATGCAAAATGTACAATTGATATTTCAAAATCATCTTTCCAGCTTGAATTTCAATGATGCATTGGGGCAACGATTTTGTGAGAAACATCTTCACCCTTAAAGAAAGATTTTCTTAACTTCTTACCTGTGTGCTGATTAGATATCACCTGGTTTTCACATTAAACAGATTCACACTTGAGAAAGCAGCAAGGATGCAGTGAGGTTTATGTTTCCTGGTGTCAAACTGTATTATTTCAGTGGACATTGTAATGAGGATGCATCTTGCTGCCTTTCCAATGAAGCAAGTTTTAATCAGTAATAGGTGAAAAACCATTCCTACAAAGGTGTTAATCAGAGACTTGCCTTTGTGGACACTTTTCAGAGAGCAAATGTGTTAGCATAAAAATAAAGCCATAAAATGGAGAGCTGATTAATCACTCAATTGGATTTCTCTGCCTGCATATTTTTTTTTCTCTGCAACCCCATGCTAAATTGTGCTTCCTGTTTTTATAAAATGACTTAATCAAATCTGACTCTGATTGCATCAGAGAAGGCCAGGTACCCTACACTATAAGAGGTGGTTTGAAATTTTGACTTGTCTACTTAAAGATCAGCAAAATTTGATCACAAGGTCAATTACGTCCCTGGGTGGTATTGAAACACCAGCCTTTCGGTTAACAGCCGAATGCGCTAACCGATTGCACCACAGAGACAACTTGCAAAAGCATGTACTAACAAAGGCTAAAAAGCATTCATCTAGAAAGTTTCCTAGAAAAAGGATAAAAAGGCAATAATCTGGAGAGTTTTGCAAGATTTTTCGTCCATTGACCAACGAAGAAACACATTGGTACTTTCACATGATGAGTGAGTACTTCAGGATGTCTGAAACTTACGTGGGCAGCAGAGTGGCGCAGCGGAAGCGTGCTGGGCACATAAGCCAGAGGTCGGTGGATCGAAACCATCCTCTGCTATGTGCACTTATTTTTTTGTTAATTAAATTCTTCCAAAACTGGAATTGATATTTTGACTCTTTTATTTTTACTTAAAGTACAATAACTTTTAACATTTTAATTTGTTTTAATAGTATATTGACAGCATTGTTTTCTTTCAGAAATCCACTTAATTTTCTTTACCCTATTACTGAAATGGTAATTGACAAAAACAAGCTACATTGTCACCAGAAGAGCAATGCAAAATGTACAATTGATATTTCAAAATCATCTTTCCAGCTTGAATTTCAATGATGCATTGGGGCAACGATTTTGTGAGAAACATCTTCACCCTTAAAGAAAGATTTTCTTAACTTCTTACCTGTGTGCTGATTAGATATCACCTGGTTTTCACATTAAACAGATTCCCACTTGAGAAAGCAGTAAGGATGCAGTGAGGTTTATGTTTCCTGGTGTCAAACTGTATTATTTCAGTGGACATTGTAATGAGGATGCATCTTGCTGCCTTTCCAATGAAGCAAGTTTTAATCAGTAATAGGTGAAAAACCATTCCTACAAAGGTGTTAATCAGAGACTTGGCTTTGTGGACACTTTTCAGAGAGCAAATGTGTTAGCATAAAAATAAAGCCATAAAATGGAGAGCTGATTAATCACTCAATTGGATTTCTCTGCCTGCATAATTTTTTTTTCTCTGCAACCCCATGATAAATTGTGCTTCCTGTTTTTATAAAATGACTTAATCAAATCTGACTCTGATTGCATCAGAGAAGGCCAGGTACCCTACACTATAAGAGGTGGTTTGAAATTTTGACTTGTCTACTTAAAGATCACCAAAATTTGATCACAAGGTCAATTACTTCCCTGGGTGGGATTGAACCAACAACCTTTCGGTTAACAGCCGAATGCGCTAATCGATTGCACCACAGAGACAACTTGCAAAAGCATGTACTAACAAAGGCTAAAAAGCATTCATCTAGAAAGTTTCCTAGAAAAAGGTTAAAAAGGCAATAATCTGGAGAGTTTTGCAAGATTTTTCTTCCATTGACCAACGAAGAAACACATTGGTACTTTCACATGATGAGTGAGTACTTCAGGATCTCTGACACTTACATGAGAAGCAGAGTGGCGCAGCGGAAGCGTGCTGGGCCCATAACCCAGAGGCCGGTGGATCGAAACCATCCTCTGCTGTGTGCACTTATTTTTTTGTTAATTAAATTCTTCCAAAACTGGAATTGATATTTTGACTATTTTATTTTTACTTAAAGTACAATAACTTTTAACATTTTAATTTTTTTTAATAGTATATTGACAGTATTGTTTTCTTTCAGAAATCCACTTAATTTTCTTTACCCTATTACTGAAATGGTAATTGACAAAAACAAGCTACATTGTCATCAGAAGAGCAATGCAAAATGTACAATTGATATTTCAAAATCATCTTTCCAGCTTGAATTTCAATGATGCATTGGGGCAACGATTTTGTGAGAAACATCTTCACCCTTAAAGAAAGATTTTCTTAACTTCTTACCTGTGTGCTGATTAGATATCACCTGGTTTTCACATTAAACAGATTCACACTTGAGAAAGCAGCAAGGATGCAGTGAGGTTTATGTTTCCTGGTGTCAAACTGTATTATTTCAGTGGACATTGTAATGAGGATGCATCTTGCTGCCTTTCCAATGAAGCAAGTTTTAATCAGTAATAGGTGAAAAACCATTCCTACAAAGGTGTTAATCAGAGACTTGCCTTTGTGGACACTTTTCAGAGAGCAAATGTGTTAGCATAAAAATAAAGCCATAAAATGGAGAGCTGATTAATCACTCAATTGGATTTCTCTGCCTGCATATTTTTTTTTCTCTGCAACCCCATGCTAAATTGTGCTTCCTGTTTTTATAAAATGACTTAATCAAATCTGACTCTGATTGCATCAGAGAAGGCCAGGTACCCTACACTATAAGAGGTGGTTTGAAATTTTGACTTGTCTACTTAAAGATCAGCAAAATTTGATCACAAGGTCAATTACGTCCCTGGGTGGTATTGAAACACCAGCCTTTCGGTTAACAGCCGAATGCGCTAACCGATTGCACCACAGAGACAACTTGCAAAAGCATGTACTAACAAAGGCTAAAAAGCATTCATCTAGAAAGTTTCCTAGAAAAAGGATAAAAAGGCAATAATCTGGAGAGTTTTGCAAGATTTTTCGTCCATTGACCAACGAAGAAACACATTGGTACTTTCACATGATGAGTGAGTACTTCAGGATGTCTGAAACTTACGTGGGCAGCAGAGTGGCGCAGCGGAAGCGTGCTGGGCACATAAGCCAGAGGTCGGTGGATCGAAACCATCCTCTGCTATGTGCACTTATTTTTTTGTTAATTAAATTCTTCCAAAACTGGAATTGATATTTTGACTCTTTTATTTTTACTTAAAGTACAATAACTTTTAACATTTTAATTTGTTTTAATAGTATATTGACAGCATTGTTTTCTTTCAGAAATCCACTTAATTTTCTTTACCCTATTACTGAAATGGTAATTGACAAAAACAAGCTACATTGTCACCAGAAGAGCAATGCAAAATGTACAATTGATATTTCAAAATCATCTTTCCAGCTTGAATTTCAATGATGCATTGGGGCAACGATTTTGTGAGAAACATCTTCACCCTTAAAGAAAGATTTTCTTAACTTCTTACCTGTGTGCTGATTAGATATCACCTGGTTTTCACATTAAACAGATTCCCACTTGAGAAAGCAGTAAGGATGCAGTGAGGTTTATGTTTCCTGGTGTCAAACTGTATTATTTCAGTGGACATTGTAATGAGGATGCATCTTGCTGCCTTTCCAATGAAGCAAGTTTTAATAAGTAATAGGTGAAAAACCATTCCTACAAAGGTGTTAATCAGAGACTTGCCTTTGTGGACACTTTTCAGAGAGCAAATGTGTTAGCATAAAAATAAAGCCATAAAATGGAGAGCTGATTTATCACTCAATTGGATTTCTCTGCCTGCATATTTTTTTTTCTCTGCAACCCCATGATAAATTGTGCTTCCTGTTTTTATAAAATGACTTAATCAAATCTGACTCTGATTGCATCAGAGAAGGCCAGGTACCCTACACTATAAGAGGTGGTTTGAAATTTTGACTTGTCTACTTAAAGATCACCAAAATTTGATCACAAGGTCAATTACTTCCCTGGGTGGGATTGAACCAACAACCTTTCGGTTAACAGCCGAATGCGCTAACCGATTGCACCACAGAGACAGCTTGCAAAAGCATCTACTGACAAAGGCTAAAAAGCATTCATCTAGAAAGTTTCCTAGAAAAAGGTTAAAAAGGCAATAATCTGGAGAGTTTTGCAAGATTTTTCTTCCATTGACCAACGAAGAAACACATTGGTACTTTCACATGATGAGTGAGTACTTCAGGATCTCTGACACTTACATGAGCAGCAGAGTGGCGCAGCGGAAGCGTGCTGGGCCCATAACCCAGAGGTCGGTGGATCGAAACCATCCTCTGCTATGTGCACTTATTTTTTTGTTAATTAAATTCTTCCAAAACTGGAATTGATATTTTGACTCTTTTATTTTTACTTAAAGTACAATAACTTTTAACATTTTAATTTGTTTTAATAGTATATTGACAGCATTGTTTTCTTTCAGAAATCCACTTAATTTTCTTTACCCTATTACTGAAATGGTAATTGACAAAAACAAGCTACATTGTCACCAGAAGAGCAATGCAAAATGTACAATTGATATTTCAAAATCATCTTTCCAGCTTGAATTTCAATGATGCATTGGGGCAACGATTTTGTGAGAAACATCTTCACCCTTAAAGAAAGATTTTCTTAACTTCTTACCTGTGTGCTGATTAGATATCACCTGGTTTTCACATTAAACAGATTCCCACTTGAGAAAGCAGCAAGGATGCAGTGAGGTTTATGTTTCCTGGTGCCAACCTGTATTATTTCAGTGGACATTGTAATGAGGATGCATCTTGCTGCCTTTCCAATGAAGCAAGTTTTAATCAGTAATAGGTGAAAAACCATTCCTACAAAGGTGTTAATCAGAGACTTGGCTTTGTGGACACTTTTCAGAGAGCAAATGTGTTAGCATAAAAATAAAGCCATAAAATGGAGAGCTGATTAATCACTCAATTGGATTTCTCTGCCTGCATAATTTTTTTTCTCTGCAACCCCATGCTAAATTGTGCTTCCTGTTTTTTATAAAATGACTTAATCAAATCTGACTCTGATTGCATCAGAGAAGGCCAGGTACCCTACACTATAAGAGGTGGTTTAAAATTTTGACTTGTCTACTTAAAGATCACCAAAATTTGACCACAAGGTCAATTACGTCCCTGGGTGGGATTGAACCACCAACCTTTCGGTTAACAGCCGAATGCGCTAACCGATTGCGCCACAGAGACAGCTTGCAAAAGCACGTGCTGACAAATGCAAAAAAGCATTCATCTAGAAAGTTTCCTAGAAAAAGGTTAAAAAGGCAATAATCTGGAGAGTTTTGCAAGATTTTTCTTCCATTGACCAACGAAGAAACACATTGGTACTTTCACATGATGAGTGAGTACTTCAGGATCTCTTATACTTACATGAGCAGCAGAGTGGCGCAGCGGAAGCGTGCTGGGCCCTTAACCCAGAGGCTGGTGGATCGAAACCATCCTCTGCTATGTGCACTTATTTTTTTGTTAATTAAATTCTTCCAAAACTGGAATTGATATTTTGACTATTTTATTTTTACTTAAAGTACAATAACTTTTAACATTTTAATTTGTTTTAATAGTATATTGACAGCATTGTTTTCTTTCAGAAATCCACTTAATTTTCTTTACCCTATTACTGAAATGGTAATTGACAAAAACAAGCTACATTGTCACCAGAAGAGCAATGCAAAATGTACAATTGATATTTCAAAATCATCTTTCCAGCTTGAATTTCAATGATGCATTGGGGCAACGATTTTGTGAGAAACATCTTCACCCTTAAAGAAAGATTTTATTAACTTCTTACCTGTGTGCTGATTAGATATCACCTGGTTTTCACATTAAACAGATTCCCACTTGAGAAAGCAGCAAGGATGCAGTGAGGTTTATGTTTCCTGGTGTCAACCTGTATTATTTCAGTGGACATTGTAATGAGGATGCATCTTGCTGCCTTTCCAATGAAGCACGTTTTAATCAGTAATAGGTGAAAAAACATTCCAACAAAGGTGTTAATCAGAGACTTGGCTTTGTGGACACTTTTCAGAGAGCAAATGTGTTAGCATAAAAATAAAGCCATAAAATGGAGAGCTGATTAATCACTCAATTGGATTTCTCTGCCTGCATATTTTTTTTTCTCTGCAACCCCATGCTAAATTGTGCTTCCTGTTTTTTATAAAATGACTTAATCAAATCTGACTCTGATTGCATCAGAGAAGGCCAGGTACCCTACACTATAAGAGGTGGTTTGAAATTTTGACTTGTCTACTTAAAGATCAGCAAAATTTGATCACAAGGTCAATTACGTCCCTGGGTGGTATTGAACCACCAGCCTTTCGGTTAACAGCCGAATGCGCTAATCGATTGCACCACAGAGACAACTTGCAAAAGCATGTACTAACAAAGGCTAAAAAGCATTCATCTAGAAAGTTTCCTAGAAAAAGGTTAAAAAGGCAATAATCTGGAGAGTTTTGCAAGATTTTTCTTCCATTGACCAACGAAGAAACACATTGGTACTTTCACATGATGAGTGAGTACTTCAGGATCTCTGACACTTACATGAGCAGCAGAGTGGCGCAGCGGAAGCGTGATGGGCCCATAACCCAGAGGTCGGTGGATCGAAACCATCCTCTGCTATGTGCACTTATTTTTTTGTTAATTAAATTCTTCCAAAACTGGAATTGATATTTTGACTCTTTTATTTTTACTTAAAGTACAATAACTTTTAACATTTTAATTTGTTTTAATAGTATATTGACAGCATTGTTTTCTTTCAGAAATCCACTTAATTTTCTTTACCCTATTACTGAAATGGTAATTGACAAAAACAAGCTACATTGTCACCAGAAGAGCAATGCAAAATGTACAATTGATATTTCAAAATCATCTTTCCAGCTTGAATTTCAATGATGCATTGGGGCAACGATTTTGTGAGAAACATCTTCACCCTTAAAGAAAGATTTTATTAACTTCTTACCTGTGTGCTGATTAGATATCACCTGGTTTTCACATTAAACAGATTCCCACTTGAGAAAGCAGCAAGGATGCAGTGAGGTTTATGTTTCCTGGTGTCAACCTGTATTATTTCAGTGGACATTGTAATGAGGATGCATCTTGCTGCCTTTCCAATGAAGCACGTTTTAATCAGTAATAGGTGAAAAAACATTCCAACAAAGGTGTTAATCAGAGACTTGGCTTTGTGGACACTTTTCAGAGAGCAAATGTGTTAGCATAAAAATAAAGCCATAAAATGGAGAGCTGATTAATCACTCAATTGGATTTCTCTGCCTGCATATTTTTTTTTCTCTGCAACCCCATGCTAAATTGTGCTTCCTGTTTTTTATAAAATGACTTAATCAAATCTGACTCTGATTGCATCAGAGAAGGCCAGGTACCCTACACTATAAGAGGTGGTTTGAAATTTTGACTTGTCTACTTAAAGATCAGCAAAATTTGATCACAAGGTCAATTACGTCCCTGGGTGGTATTGAACCACCAGCCTTTCGGTTAACAGCCGAATGCGCTAATCGATTGCACCACAGAGACAACTTGCAAAAGCATGTACTAACAAAGGCTAAAAAGCATTCATCTAGAAAGTTTCCTAGAAAAAGGTTAAAAAGGCAATAATCTGGAGAGTTTTGCAAGATTTTTCTTCCATTGACCAACGAAGAAACACATTGGTACTTTCACATGATGAGTGAGTACTTCAGGATCTCTGACACTTACATGAGCAGCAGAGTGGCGCAGCGGAAGCGTGATGGGCCCATAACCCAGAGGTCGGTGGATCGAAACCATCCTCTGCTATGTGCACTTATTTTTTTGTTAATTAAATTCTTCCAAAACTGGAATTGATATTTTGACTCTTTTATTTTTACTTAAAGTACAATAACTTTTAACATTTTAATTTGTTTTAATAGTATATTGACAGCATTGTTTTCTTTCAGAAATCCACTTAATTTTCTTTACCCTATTACTGAAATGGTAATTGACAAAAACAAGCTACATTGTCACCAGAAGAGCAATGCAAAATGTACAATTGATATTTCAAAATCATCTTTCCAGCTTGAATTTCAATGATGCATTGGGGCAACGATTTTGTGAGAAACATCTTCACCCTTAAAGAAAGATTTTATTAACTTCTTACCTGTGTGCTGATTAGATATCACCTGGTTTTCACATTAAACAGATTCCCACTTGAGAAAGCAGCAAGGATGCAGTGAGGTTTATGTTTCCTGGTGTCAACCTGTATTATTTCAGTGGACATTGTAATGAGGATGCATCTTGCTGCCTTTCCAATGAAGCACGTTTTAATCAGTAATAGGTGAAAAAACATTCTAACAAAGGTGTTAATCAGAGACTTGGCTTTGTGGACACTTTTCAGAGAGCAAATGTGTTAGCATAAAAATAAAGCCATAAAATGGAGAGCTGATTAATCACTCAATTGGATTTCTCTGCCTGCATATTTTTTTTTCTCTGCAACCCCATGCTAAATTGTGCTTCCTGTTTTTTATAAAATGACTTAATCAAATCTGACTCTGATTGCATCAGAGAAGGCCAGGTACCCTACACTATAAGAGGTGGTTTGAAATTTTGACTTGTCTACTTAAAGATCAGCAAAATTTGATCACAAGGTCAATTACGTCCCTGGGTGGTATTGAACCACCAGCCTTTCGGTTAACAGCCGAATGCGCTAATCGATTGCACCACAGAGACAACTTGCAAAAGCATGTACTAACAAAGGCTAAAAAGCATTCATCTAGAAAGTTTCCTAGAAAAAGGTTAAAAAGGCAATAATCTGGAGAGTTTTGCAAGATTTTTCTTCCATTGACCAACGAAGAAACACATTGGTACTTTCACATGATGAGTGAGTACTTCAGGATCTCTGACACTTACATGAGCAGCAGAGTGGCGCAGCGGAAGCGTGATGGGCCCATAACCCAGAGGTCGGTGGATCGAAACCATCCTCTGCTATGTGCACTTATTTTTTTGTTAATTAAATTCTTCCAAAACTGGAATTGATATTTTGACTCTTTTATTTTTACTTAAAGTACAATAACTTTTAACATTTTAATTTGTTTTAATAGTATATTGACAGCATTGTTTTCTTTCAGAAATCCACTTAATTTTCTTTACCCTATTACTGAAATGGTAATTGACAAAAACAAGCTACATTGTCACCAGAAGAGCAATGCAAAATGTACAATTGATATTTCAAAATCATCTTTCCAGCTTGAATTTCAATGATGCATTGGGGCAACGATTTTGTGAGAAACATCTTCACCCTTAAAGAAAGATTTTCTTAACTTCTTACCTGTGTGCTGATTAGATATCACCTGGTTTTCACATTAAACAGATTCCCACTTGAGAAAGCAGCAAGGCTGCAGTGAGGTTTATGTTTCCTGGTGCCAACCTGTATTATTTCAGTGGACATTGTAATGAGGATGCATCTTGCTGCCTTTCCAATGAAGCAAGTTTTAATCAGTAATAGGTGAAAAACCATTCCTACAAAGGTGTTAATCAGAGACTTGGCTTTGTGGACACTTTTCAGAGAGCAAATGTGTTAGCATAAAAATAAAGCCATAAAATGGAGAGCTGATTAATCACTCAATTGGATTTCTCTGCCTGCATAATTTTTTTTCTCTGCAACCCCATGCTAAATTGTGCTTCCTGTTTTTTATAAAATGACTTAATCATATCTGACTCTGATTGCATCAGAGAAGGCCAGGTACCCTACACTATAAGAGGTGGTTTAAAATTTTGACTTGTCTACTTAAAGATCAGCAAAATTTGATCACAAGGTCAATTACGTCCCTGGGTGGGATTGAACCACCAACCTTTCGGTTAACAGCCGAATGCGCTAACCGATTGCGCCACAGAGACAGCTTGCAAAAGTATGTGCTGACAAATGCAAAAAAGCATTCATCTAGAAAGTTTCCTAGAAAAAGGTTAAAAAGGCAATAATCTGGAGAGTTTTGCAAGATTTTTCTTCCATTGACCAACGAAGAAACACATTGGTACTTTCACATGATGAGTGAGTACTTCAGGATCTCTTATACTTACATGAGCAGCAGAGTGGCGCAGCGGAAGCGTGCTGGGCCCATAACCCAGAGGCCGGTGGATCGAAACCATCCTCTGCTGTGTGCACTTATTTTTTTGTTAATTAAATTCTTCCAAAACTGGAATTGATATTTTGACTCTTTTATTTTTACTTAAAGTACAATAACTTTTAACATTTTAATTTTTTTTAATAGTATATTGACAGTATTGTTTTCTTTCAGAAATCCACTTAATTTTCTTTACCCTATTACTGAAATGGTAATTGACAAAAACAAGCTACATTGTCACCAGAAGAGCAATGCAAAATGTACAATTGATATTTCAAAATCATCTTTCCAGCTTGAATTTCAATGATGCATTGGGGCAACGATTTTGTGAGAAACATCTTCACCCTTAAAGAAAGATTTTATTAACTTCTTACCTGTGTGCTGATTAGATATCACCTGGTTTTCACATTAAACAGATTCCCACTTGAGAAAGCAGCAAGGATGCAGTGAGGTTTATGTTTCCTGGTGTCAACCTGTATTATTTCAGTGGACATTGTAATGAGGATGCATCTTGCTGCCTTTCCAATGAAGCACGTTTTAATCAGTAATAGGTGAAAAAACATTCCAACAAAGGTGTTAATCAGAGACTTGGCTTTGTGGACACTTTTCAGAGAGCAAATGTGTTAGCATAAAAATAAAGCCATAAAATGGAGAGCTGATTAATCACTCAATTGGATTTCTCTGCCTGCATATTTTTTTTTCTCTGCAACCCCATGCTAAATTGTGCTTCCTGTTTTTTATAAAATGACTTAATCAAATCTGACTCTGATTGCATCAGAGAAGGCCAGGTACCCTACACTATAAGAGGTGGTTTGAAATTTTGACTTGTCTACTTAAAGATCAGCAAAATTTGATCACAAGGTCAATTACGTCCCTGGGTGGTATTGAACCACCAGCCTTTCGGTTAACAGCCGAATGCGCTAATCGATTGCACCACAGAGACAACTTGCAAAAGCATGTACTAACAAAGGCTAAAAAGCATTCATCTAGAAAGTTTCCTAGAAAAAGGTTAAAAAGGCAATAATCTGGAGAGTTTTGCAAGATTTTTCTTCCATTGACCAACGAAGAAACACATTGGTACTTTCACATGATGAGTGAGTACTTCAGGATCTCTGACACTTACATGAGCAGCAGAGTGGCGCAGCGGAAGCGTGATGGGCCCATAACCCAGAGGTCGGTGGATCGAAACCATCCTCTGCTATGTGCACTTATTTTTTTGTTAATTAAATTCTTCCAAAACTGGAATTGATATTTTGACTCTTTTATTTTTACTTAAAGTACAATAACTTTTAACATTTTAATTTGTTTTAATAGTATATTGACAGCATTGTTTTCTTTCAGAAATCCACTTAATTTTCTTTACCCTATTACTGAAATGGTAATTGACAAAAACAAGCTACATTGTCACCAGAAGAGCAATGCAAAATGTACAATTGATATTTCAAAATCATCTTTCCAGCTTGAATTTCAATGATGCATTGGGGCAACGATTTTGTGAGAAACATCTTCACCCTTAAAGAAAGATTTTATTAACTTCTTACCTGTGTGCTGATTAGATATCACCTGGTTTTCACATTAAACAGATTCCCACTTGAGAAAGCAGCAAGGATGCAGTGAGGTTTATGTTTCCTGGTGTCAACCTGTATTATTTCAGTGGACATTGTAATGAGGATGCATCTTGCTGCCTTTCCAATGAAGCACGTTTTAATCAGTAATAGGTGAAAAAACATTCCAACAAAGGTGTTAATCAGAGACTTGGCTTTGTGGACACTTTTCAGAGAGCAAATGTGTTAGCATAAAAATAAAGCCATAAAATGGAGAGCTGATTAATCACTCAATTGGATTTCTCTGCCTGCATATTTTTTTTTCTCTGCAACCCCATGCTAAATTGTGCTTCCTGTTTTTTATAAAATGACTTAATCAAATCTGACTCTGATTGCATCAGAGAAGGCCAGGTACCCTACACTATAAGAGGTGGTTTGAAATTTTGACTTGTCTACTTAAAGATCAGCAAAATTTGATCACAAGGTCAATTACGTCCCTGGGTGGTATTGAACCACCAGCCTTTCGGTTAACAGCCGAATGCGCTAATCGATTGCACCACAGAGACAACTTGCAAAAGCATGTACTAACAAAGGCTAAAAAGCATTCATCTAGAAAGTTTCCTAGAAAAAGGTTAAAAAGGCAATAATCTGGAGAGTTTTGCAAGATTTTTCTTCCATTGACCAACGAAGAAACACATTGGTACTTTCACATGATGAGTGAGTACTTCAGGATCTCTGACACTTACATGAGCAGCAGAGTGGCGCAGCGGAAGCGTGATGGGCCCATAACCCAGAGGTCGGTGGATCGAAACCATCCTCTGCTATGTGCACTTATTTTTTTGTTAATTAAATTCTTCCAAAACTGGAATTGATATTTTGACTCTTTTATTTTTACTTAAAGTACAATAACTTTTAACATTTTAATTTGTTTTAATAGTATATTGACAGCATTGTTTTCTTTCAGAAATCCACTTAATTTTCTTTACCCTATTACTGAAATGGTAATTGACAAAAACAAGCTACATTGTCACCAGAAGAGCAATGCAAAATGTACAATTGATATTTCAAAATCATCTTTCCAGCTTGAATTTCAATGATGCATTGGGGCAACGATTTTGTGAGAAACATCTTCACCCTTAAAGAAAGATTTTCTTAACTTCTTACCTGTGTGCTGATTAGATATCACCTGGTTTTCACATTAAACAGATTCCCACTTGAGAAAGCAGCAAGGCTGCAGTGAGGTTTATGTTTCCTGGTGCCAACCTGTATTATTTCAGTGGACATTGTAATGAGGATGCATCTTGCTGCCTTTCCAATGAAGCAAGTTTTAATCAGTAATAGGTGAAAAACCATTCCTACAAAGGTGTTAATCAGAGACTTGGCTTTGTGGACACTTTTCAGAGAGCAAATGTGTTAGCATAAAAATAAAGCCATAAAATGGAGAGCTGATTAATCACTCAATTGGATTTCTCTGCCTGCATAATTTTTTTTCTCTGCAACCCCATGCTAAATTGTGCTTCCTGTTTTTTATAAAATGACTTAATCATATCTGACTCTGATTGCATCAGAGAAGGCCAGGTACCCTACACTATAAGAGGTGGTTTAAAATTTTGACTTGTCTACTTAAAGATCACCAAAATTTGATCACAAGGTCAATTACGTCCCTGGGTGGGATTGAACCACCAACCTTTCGGTTAACAGCCGAATGCGCTAACCGATTGCGCCACAGAGACAGCTTGCAAAAGTATGTGCTGACAAATGCAAAAAAGCATTCATCTAGAAAGTTTCCTAGAAAAAGGTTAAAAAGGCAATAATCTGGAGAGTTTTGCAAGATTTTTCTTCCATTGACCAACGAAGAAACACATTGGTACTTTCACATGATGAGTGAGTACTTCAGGATCTCTTATACTTACATGAGCAGCAGAGTGGCGCAGTGGAAGCGTGCTGGGCCCATAACCCAGAGGCCGGTGGATCGAAACCATCCTCTGCTGTGTGCACTTATTTTTTTGTTAATTAAATTCTTCCAAAACTGGAATTGATATTTTGACTTTTTTATTTTTACTTAAAGTACAATAACTTTTAACATTTTAATTTTTTTTAATAGTATATTGACAGTATTGTTTTCTTTCAGAAATCCACTTAATTTTCTTTACCCTATTACTGAAATGGTAATTGACAAAAACAAGCTACATTGTCACCAGAAGAGCAATGCAAAATGTACAATTGATATTTCAAAATCATCTTTCCAGCTTGAATTTCAATGATGCATTGGGGCAACGATTTTGTGAGAAACATCTTCACCCTTAAAGAAAGATTTTATTAACTTCTTACCTGTGTGCTGATTAGATATCACCTGGTTTTCACATTAAACAGATTCCCACTTGAGAAAGCAGCAAGGATGCAGTGAGGTTTATGTTTCCTGGTGTCAACCTGTATTATTTCAGTGGACATTGTAATGAGGATGCATCTTGCTGCCTTTCCAATGAAGCACGTTTTAATCAGTAATAGGTGAAAAAACATTCCAACAAAGGTGTTAATCAGAGACTTGGCTTTGTGGACACTTTTCAGAGAGCAAATGTGTTAGCATAAAAATAAAGCCATAAAATGGAGAGCTGATTAATCACTCAATTGGATTTCTCTGCCTGCATATTTTTTTTTCTCTGCAACCCCATGCTAAATTGTGCTTCCTGTTTTTTATAAAATGACTTAATCAAATCTGACTCTGATTGCATCAGAGAAGGCCAGGTACCCTACACTATAAGAGGTGGTTTGAAATTTTGACTTGTCTACTTAAAGATCAGCAAAATTTGATCACAAGGTCAATTACGTCCCTGGGTGGTATTGAACCACCAGCCTTTCGGTTAACAGCCGAATGCGCTAATCGATTGCACCACAGAGACAACTTGCAAAAGCATGTACTAACAAAGGCTAAAAAGCATTCATCTAGAAAGTTTCCTAGAAAAAGGTTAAAAAGGCAATAATCTGGAGAGTTTTGCAAGATTTTTCTTCCATTGACCAACGAAGAAACACATTGGTACTTTCACATGCTGAGTGAGTACTTCAGGATCTCTGACACTTACATGAGCAGCAGAGTGGCGCAGCGGAAGCGTGATGGGCCCATAACCCAGAGGTCGGTGGATCGAAACCATCCTCTGCTATGTGCACTTATTTTTTTGTTAATTAAATTCTTCCAAAACTGGAATTGATATTTTGACTCTTTTATTTTTACTTAAAGTACAATAACTTTTAACATTTTAATTTGTTTTAATAGTATATTGACAGCATTGTTTTCTTTCAGAAATCCACTTAATTTTCTTTACCCTATTACTGAAATGGTAATTGACAAAAACAAGCTACATTGTCACCAGAAGAGCAATGCAAAATGTACAATTGATATTTCAAAATCATCTTTCCAGCTTGAATTTCAATGATGCATTGGGGCAACGATTTTGTGAGAAACATCTTCACCCTTAAAGAAAGATTTTCTTAACTTCTTACCTGTGTGCTGATTAGATATCACCTGGTTTTCACATTAAACAGATTCCCACTTGAGAAAGCAGCAAGGCTGCAGTGAGGTTTATGTTTCCTGGTGCCAACCTGTATTATTTCAGTGGACATTGTAATGAGGATGCATCTTGCTGCCTTTCCAATGAAGCAAGTTTTAATCAGTAATAGGTGAAAAACCATTCCTACAAAGGTGTTAATCAGAGACTTGGCTTTGTGGACACTTTTCAGAGAGCAAATGTGTTAGCATAAAAATAAAGCCATAAAATGGAGAGCTGATTAATCACTCAATTGGATTTCTCTGCCTGCATAATTTTTTTTCTCTGCAACCCCATGCTAAATTGTGCTTCCTGTTTTTTATAAAATGACTTAATCATATCTGACTCTGATTGCATCAGAGAAGGCCAGGTACCCTACACTATAAGAGGTGGTTTAAAATTTTGACTTGTCTACTTAAAGATCACCAAAATTTGATCACAAGGTCAATTACGTCCCTGGGTGGGATTGAACCACCAACCTTTCGGTTAACAGCCGAATGCGCTAACCGATTGCGCCACAGAGACAGCTTGCAAAAGTATGTGCTGACAAATGCAAAAAAGCATTCATCTAGAAAGTTTCCTAGAAAAAGGTTAAAAAGGCAATAATCTGGAGAGTTTTGCAAGATTTTTCTTCCATTGACCAACGAAGAAACACATTGGTACTTTCACATGATGAGTGAGTACTTCAGGATCTCTTATACTTACATGAGCAGCAGAGTGGCGCAGCGGAAGCGTGCTGGGCCCATAACCCAGAGGCCGGTGGATCGAAACCATCCTCTGCTGTGTGCACTTATTTTTTTGTTAATTAAATTCTTCCAAAACTGGAATTGATATTTTGACTCTTTTATTTTTACTTAAAGTACAATAACTTTTAACATTTTAATTTTTTTTAATAGTATATTGACAGTATTGTTTTCTTTCAGAAATCCACTTAATTTTCTTTACCCTATTACTGAAATGGTAATTGACAAAAACAAGCTACATTGTCACCAGAAGAGCAATGCAAAATGTACAATTGATATTTCAAAATCATCTTTCCAGCTTGAATTTCAATGATGCATTGGGGCAACGATTTTGTGAGAAACATCTTCACCCTTAAAGAAAGATTTTCTTAACTTCTTACCTGTGTGCTGATTAGATATCACCTGGTTTTCACATTAAACAGATTCACACTAGAGAAAGCAGCAAGGATGCAGTGAGGTTTATGTTTCCTGGTGTCAAACTGTATTATTTCAGTGGACATTGTAATGAGGATGCATCTTGCTGCCTTTCCAATGAAGCAAGTTTTAATCAGTAATAGGTGAAAAACCATTCCTACAAAGGTGTTAATCAGAGACTTGCCTTTGTGGACACTTTTCAGAGAGCAAATGTGTTAGCATAAAAATAAAGCCATAAAGTGGAGAGCTGATTAATCACTCAATTGGATTTCTCTGCCTGCATATTTTTTTTTCTCTGCAACCCCATGCTAAATTGTGCTTCCTGTTTTTATAAAATGACTTAATCAAATCTGACTCTGATTGCATCAGAGAAGGCCAGGTACCCTACACTATAAGAGGTGGTTTGAAATTTTGACTTGTCTACTTAAAGATCAGCAAAATTTGATCACAAGGTCAATTACGTCCCTGGGTGGTATTGAAACACCAGCCTTTCGGTTAACAGCCGAATGCGCTAACCGATTGCACCACAGAGACAACTTGCAAAAGCATGTACTAACAAAGGCTAAAAAGCATTCATCTAGAAAGTTTCCTAGAAAAAGGTTAAAAAGGCAATAATCTGGAGAGTTTTGCAAGATTTTTCTTCCATTGACCAACGAAGAAACACATTGGTACTTTCACATGATGAGTGAGTACTTCAGGATGTCTGAAACTTACGTGGGCAGCAGAGTGGCGCAGCGGAAGCGTGCTGGGCCCATAATCCAGAGGTCGGTGGATCAAAACCATCCTCTGCTATGTGCACTTATTTTTTTGTTAATTAAATTCTTCCAAAACTGGAATTGATATTTTGACTCTTTTATTTTTACTTAAAGTACAATAACTTTTAACATTTTAATTTGTTTTAATAGTATATTGACAGCATTGTTTTCTTTCAGAAATCCACTTAATTTTCTTTACCCTATTACTGAAATGGTAATTGACAAAAACAAGCTACATTGTCACCAGAAGAGCAATGCAAAATGTACAATTGATATTTCAAAATCATCTTTCCAGCTTGAATTTCAATGATGCATTGGGGCAACGATTTTGTGAGAAACATCTTCACCCTTAAAGAAAGATTTTCTTAACTTCTTACCTGTGTGCTGATTAGATATCACCTGGTTTTCACATTAAACAGATTCCCACTTGAGAAAGCAGCAAGGCTGCAGTGAGGTTTATGTTTCCTGGTGCCAACCTGTATTATTTCAGTGGACATTGTAATGAGGATGCATCTTGCTGCCTTTCCAATGAAGCAAGTTTTAATCAGTAATAGGTGAAAAACCATTCCTACAAAGGTGTTAATCAGAGACTTGGCTTTGTGGACACTTTTCAGAGAGCAAATGTGTTAGCATAAAAATAAAGCCATAAAATGGAGAGCTGATTAATCACTCAATTGGATTTCTCTGCCTGCATAATTTTTTTTCTCTGCAACCCCATGCTAAATTGTGCTTCCTGTTTTTTATAAAATGACTTAATCATATCTGACTCTGATTGCATCAGAGAAGGCCAGGTACCCTACACTATAAGAGGTGGTTTAAAATTTTGACTTGTCTACTTAAAGATCACCAAAATTTGATCACAAGGTCAATTACGTCCCTGGGTGGGATTGAACCACCAACCTTTCGGTTAACAGCCGAATGCGCTAACCGATTGCGCCACAGAGACAGCTTGCAAAAGTATGTGCTGACAAATGCAAAAAAGCATTCATCTAGAAAGTTTCCTAGAAAAAGGTTAAAAAGGCAATAATCTGGAGAGTTTTGCAAGATTTTTCTTCCATTGACCAACGAAGAAACACATTGGTACTTTCACATGATGAGTGAGTACTTCAGGATCTCTTATACTTACATGAGCAGCAGAGTGGCGCAGCGGAAGCGTGCTGGGCCCATAACCCAGAGGCCGGTGGATCGAAACCATCCTCTGCTGTGTGCACTTATTTTTTTGTTAATTAAATTCTTCCAAAACTGGAATTGATATTTTGACTCTTTTATTTTTACTTAAAGTACAATAACTTTTAACATTTTAATTTTTTTTAATAGTATATTGACAGTATTGTTTTCTTTCAGAAATCCACTTAATTTTCTTTACCCTATTACTGAAATGGTAATTGACAAAAACAAGCTACATTGTCACCAGAAGAGCAATGCAAAATGTACAATTGATATTTCAAAATCATCTTTCCAGCTTGAATTTCAATGATGCATTGGGGCAACGATTTTGTGAGAAACATCTTCACCCTTAAAGAAAGATTTTCTTAACTTCTTACCTGTGTGCTGATTAGATATCACCTGGTTTTCACATTAAACAGATTCACACTAGAGAAAGCAGCAAGGATGCAGTGAGGTTTATGTTTCCTGGTGTCAAACTGTATTATTTCAGTGGACATTGTAATGAGGATGCATCTTGCTGCCTTTCCAATGAAGCAAGTTTTAATCAGTAATAGGTGAAAAACCATTCCTACAAAGGTGTTAATCAGAGACTTGCCTTTGTGGACACTTTTCAGAGAGCAAATGTGTTAGCATAAAAATAAAGCCATAAAATGGAGAGCTGATTAATCACTCAATTGGATTTCTCTGCCTGCATATTTTTTTTTCTCTGCAACCCCATGCTAAATTGTGCTTCCTGTTTTTATAAAATGACTTAATCAAATCTGACTCTGATTGCATCAGAGAAGGCCAGGTACCCTACACTATAAGAGGTGGTTTGAAATTTTGACTTGTCTACTTAAAGATCAGCAAAATTTGATCACAAGGTCAATTACGTCCCTGGGTGGTATTGAAACACCAGCCTTTCGGTTAACAGCCGAATGCGCTAACTGATTGCACCACAGAGACAACTTGCAAAAGCATGTACTAACAAAGGCTAAAAAGCATTCATCTAGAAAGTTTCCTAGAAAAAGGTTAAAAAGGCAATAATCTGGAGAGTTTTGCAAGATTTTTCTTCCATTGACCAACGAAGAAACACATTGGTACTTTCACATGATGAGTGAGTACTTCAGGATGTCTGAAACTTACGTGGGCAGCAGAGTGGCGCAGCGGAAGCGTGCTGGGCCCATAATCCAGAGGTCGGTGGATCAAAACCATCCTCTGCTATGTGCACTTATTTTTTTGTTAATTAAATTCTTCCAAAACTGGAATTGATATTTTGACTCTTTTATTTTTACTTAAAGTACAATAACTTTTAACATTTTAATTTGTTTTAATAGTATATTGACAGCATTGTTTTCTTTCAGAAATCCACTTAATTTTCTTTACCCTATTACTGAAATGGTAATTGACAAAAACAAGCTACATTGTCACCAGAAGAGCAATGCAAAATGTACAATTGATATTTCAAAATCATCTTTCCAGCTTGAATTTCAATGATGCATTGGGGCAACGATTTTGTGAGAAACATCTTCACCCTTAAAGAAAGATTTTCTTAACTTCTTACCTGTGTGCTGATTAGATATCACCTGGTTTTCACATTAAACAGATTCCCACTTGAGAAAGCAGCAAGGATGCAGTGAGGTTTATGTTTCCTGGTGTCAACCTGTATTATTTCAGTGGACATTGTAATGAGGATGCATCTTGCTGCCTTTCCAATGAAGCAAGTTTTAATCAGTAATAGGTGAAAAACCATTCCTACAAAGGTGTTAATCAGAGACTTGCCTTTGTGGACACTTTTCAGAGAGCAAATGTGTTAGCATAAAAATAAAGCCATAAAATGGAGAGCTGATTAATCACTCAATTGGATTTCTCTGCCTGCATATTTTTTTTTCTCTGCAACCCCATGCTAAATTGTGCTTCCTGTTTTTATAAAATGACTTAATCAAATCTGACTCTGATTGCATCAGAGAAGGCCAGGTACCCTACACTATAAGAGGTGGTTTGAAATTTTGACTTGTCTACTTAAAGATCAGCAAAATTTGATCACAAGGTCAATTACGTCCCTGGGTGGTATTGAAACACCAGCCTTTCGGTTAACAGCCGAATGCGCTAACCGATTGCACCACAGAGTCAACTTGCAAAAGCATGTACTAACAAAGGCTAAAAAGCATTCATCTAGAAAGTTTCCTAGAAAAAGGTTAAAAAGGCAATAATCTGGAGAGTTTTGCAAGATTTTTCGTCCATTGACCAACGAAGAAACACATTGGTACTTTCACATGATGAGTGAGTACTTCAGGATGTCTTAAACTTACGTGGGCAGCAGAGTGGCGCAGCGGAAGCGTGCTGGGCCCATAATCCAGAGGTCGGTGGATCGAAACCATTCTCTGCTATGTGCACTTATTTTTTTGTTAATTAAATTCTTCCAAAACTGGAATTGATATTTTGACTCTTTTATTTTTACTTAAAGTACAATAACTTTTAACATTTTAATTTGTTTTAATAGTATATTGACAGCATTGTTTTCTTTCAGAAATCCACTTAATTTTCTTTACCCTATTACTGAAATGGTAATTGACAAAAACAAGCTACATTGTCACCAGAAGAGCAATGCAAAATGTACAATTGATATTTCAAAATCATCTTTCCAGCTTGAATTTCAATGATGCATTGGGGCAACGATTTTGTGAGAAACATCTTCACCCTTAAAGAAAGATTTTCTTAACTTCTTACCTGTGTGCTGATTAGATATCACCTGGTTTTCACATTAAACAGATTCCCACTTGAGAAAGCAGCAAGGATGCGGTGAGGTTTATGTTTCCTGGTGTCAACCTGTATTATTTCAGTGGACATTGTAATGAGGATGCATCTTGCTGCCTTTCCAATGAAGCAAGTTTTAATCAGTAATAGGTGAAAAACCATTCCAACAAATGTGTTAATCAGAGACTTGGCTTTGTGGACACTTTTCAGAGAGCAAATGTGTTAGCATAAAAATAAAGCCATAAAATGGAGAGCTGATTAATCACTCAATTGGATTTCTCTGCCTGCATATTTTTTTTTCTCTGCAACCCCATGCTAAATTGTGCTTCCTGTTTTTTATAAAATGACTTAATCAAATCTGACTCTGATTGCATCAGAGAAGGCCAGGTACCCTACACTATAAGAGGTGGTTTGAAATTTTGACTTGTCTACTTAAAGATCAGCAAAATTTGATCACAAGTTCAATTACGTCCCTGGGTGGTATTGAAACACCAGCCTTTCGGTTAACAGCCGAATGCGCTAACCGATTGCACCACAGAGACAACTTGCAAAAGCATGTACTAACAAAGGCTAAAAAGCATTCATCTAGAAAGTTTCCTAGAAACAGGTTAAAAAGGCAATAATCTGGAGAGTTTTGCAAGATTTTTCTTCCATTGACCAACGAAGAAACACATTGGTACTTTTACATGATGAGTGAATACTTCAGGATCTCTGACACTTACATGGGCAGCAGAGTGGCGCAGCGGAAGCGTGCTGGGCCCATAATCCAGAGGTCGGTGGATCGAAACCATCCTCTGCTATGTGCACTTATTTTTTTGTTAATTAAATTCTTCCAAAACTGGAATTGATATTTTGACTCTTTTATTTTTACTTAAAGTACAATAACTTTTAACATTTTAATTTGTTTTAATAGTATATTGACAGCATTGTTTTCTTTCAGAAATCCACTTAATTTTCTTTACCCTATTACTGAAATGGTAATTGACAAAAACAAGCTACATTGTCACCAGAAGAGCAATGCAAAATGTACAATTGATATTTCAAAATCATCTTTCCATCTTGAATTTCAATGATGCATTGAGGCAACGATTTTGTGAGAAACATCTTCACCCTTAAAGAGAGATTTTCTTAACTTCTTACCTGTGTGCTGATTAGATATCACCTGGTTTTCACATTAAACAGATTCACACTTGAGAAAGCAGCAAGGATGCAGTGAGGTTTATGTTTCCTGGTGTCAAACTGTATTATTTCAGTGGACATTGTAATGAGGATGCATCTTGCTGCCTTTCCAATGAAGCAAGTTTTAATCAGTAATAGGTGAAAAACCATTCCTACAAAGGTGTTAATCAGAGACTTGCCTTTGTGGACACTTTTCAGAGAGCAAATGTGTTAGCATAAAAATAAAGCCATAAAATGGAGAGCTGATTAATCACTCAATTGGATTTCTCTGCCTGCATTTTTTTTTCTCTGCAACCCTATGCTAAATTGTGCTTCCTGTTTTGTATAAAATGACTTAATCAAATCTGACTCTGATTGCATCAGAGAAGGCCAGGTACCCTACACTATAAGAGGTGGTTTGAAATTTTGACTTGTCTACTTAAAGATCAGCAAAATTTGATCACAAGGTCAATTACGTCCCTGGGTGGGATTGAACCACCAACCTTTCGGTTAACAGCCGAATGCGCTAACCGATTGCACCACAGAGACAGATTGCAAAAGCATGTGCTGACAAAGGCTAAAAAGCATTCATCTAGAAAGTTTCCTAGAAAAAGGTTAAAAATGCAATAATCTGGAGAGTTTTGCAAGATTTTTCTTCCATTGACCAACGAAGAAACACATTGGTACTTTCAAATGATGAGTGAGTACTTCAGGATCTCTGACACTTACATGAGCAGTAGAGTGGCGCAGCGGAAGCGTGCTGGGCCCATAACCCAGAGGTCAGTGGATCGAAATCATCCTCTGCTATGTGCACTTATTTTTTTGTTAATTAAATTCTTCCAAAACTGGAATTGATATTTTGACTCTTTTATTTTTACTTAAAGTACAATAACTTTTAACATTTTAATTTGTTTTAATAGTATATTGACAGCATTGTTTTCTTTCAGAAATCCACTTAATTTTCTTTACCCTATTACTGAAATGGTAATTGACAAAAACAAGCTACATTGTCACCAGAAGAGCAATGCAAAATGTACAATTGATATTTCAAAATCATCTTTCCATCTTGAATTTCAATGATGCATTGGGGCAACGATTTTGTGAGAAACATCTTCACCCTTAAAGAAAGATTATCTTAAATACTTACCTGTGTGCTGATTAGATATCACCTGGTTTTCACATTAAACAGATTCACACTTGAGAAAGCAGCAAGGATGCAGTGAGGTTTATGTTTCCTGGTGTCAAACTGTATTATTTCAGTGGACATTGTAATGAGGATGCATCTTGCTGCCTTTCCAATGAAGCAAGTTTTAATCAGTAATAGGTGAAAAACCATTCCTACAAAGGTGTTAATCAGAGACTTGCCTTTGTGGACACTTTTCAGAGAGCAAATGTGTTAGCATAAAAATAAAGCCATAAAATGGAGAGCTGATTAATCACTCAATTGGATTTCTCTGCCTGCATATTTTTTTTTCTCTGCAACCCCATGCTAAATTGTGCTTCCTGTTTTTTATAAAATGACTTAATCAAATCTGACTCTGATTGCATCAGAGAAGGCCAGGTACCCTACACTATAAGAGGTGGTTTGAAATTTTGACTTGTCTACTTAAAGATCAGCAAAATTTGATCACAAGGTCAATTACGTCCCTGGGTGGTATTGAAACACCAGCCTTTCGGTTAACAGCCGAATGCGCTAACCGATTGCACCACAGAGACAACTTGCAAAAGCATGTACTAACAAAGGCTAAAAAGCATTCATCTAGAAAGTTTCCTAGAAAAAGGTTAAAAAGGCAATAATCTGGAGAGTTTTGCAAGATTTTTCTTCCATTGACCAACGAAGAAACACATTGGTACTTTCACATGATGAGTGAGTACTTCAGGATCTCTGACACTTACGTGGGCAGCAGAGTGGCGCAGCGGAAGCGTGCTGGGCCCATAATCCAGAGGTCGGTGGATCGAAACCATCCTCTGCTATGTGCACTTATTTTTTTGTTAATTAAATTCTTCCAAAACTGGAATTGATATTTTGACTCTTTTATTTTTACTTAAAGTACAATAACTTTTAACATTTTAATTTGTTTTAATAGTATATTGACAGCATTGTTTTCTTTCAGAAATCCACTTAATTTTCTTTACCCTATTACTGAAATGGTAATTGACAAAAACAAGCTACATTGTCACCAGAAGAGCAATGCAAAATGTACAATTGATATTTCAAAATCATCTTTCCATCTTGAATTTCAATGATGCATTGGGGCAACGATTTTGTGAGAAACATCTTCACCCTTAAAGAAAGATTTTCTTAACTTCTTACCTGTGTGCTGATTAGATATCACCTGGTTTTCACATTAAACAGATTCCCACTTGAGAAAGCAGCAAGGATGCAGTGAGGTTTATGTTTCCTGGTGTCAACCTGTATTATTTCAGTGGACATTGTAATGAGGATGCATCTTGCTGCCTTTCCAATGAAGCAAGTTTTAATCAGTAATAGGTGAAAAACCATTCCTACAAAGGTGTTAATCAGAGACTTGGCTTTGTGGACACTTTTCAGAGAGCAAATGTGTTAGCATAAAAATTAAGCCATAAAATGGAGAGCTGATTAATCACTCAATTGGATTTCTCTGCCTGCATATTTTTTTTTCTCTGCAACCCCAATGCTAAATTGTGCTTCCTGTTTTTTATAAAATGACTTAATCAAATATGACTCTGATTGCATCAGAGAAGGCCAGGTACCCAACACCATAAAAGGTGGTTTGCAATTTTGACTTGTCTACTTAAAGATCAGCAAAAGTTGATCACAAGGCCAATTACGTCCCTGGGTGGGATTGAACCACCAACCTTTCGGTTAACAGCCGAATGCGCTAACCGATTGCGCCACAGAGACAGCTTGCAAAAGCATGTACTGACAAAGGCTAAAAAGCATTCATCTAGAAAGTTTCCTAGAAAAAGGTTAAAAAGGCAATAATCTGGAGAGTTTTGCAAGATTTTTCTTCCATTGACCAACGAAGAAACACATTGGTACTTTCACATGATGAGTGAGTACTTCAGGATCTCTTACACTTACATGAGCAGCAGAGTGGCGCAGCGGAAGCGTGCTGGGCCCATAACCCAGAGGCCGGTGGATCGAAACCATCCTCTGCTATATGCACTTATTTTTTTGTTAATTAAATTCTTCCAAAACTGGAATTGATATTTTGACTCTTTTATTTTTACTTAAAGTACAATAACTTTTAACATTTTAATTTTTTTTAATAGTATATAGACAGTATTGTTTTCTTTCAGAAATCCACTTAATTTTCTTTACCCTATTACTGAAATGGTAATTGACAAAAACAAGCTACATTGTCACCAGAAGAGCAATGCAAAATGTACAATTGATATTTCAAAATCATCTTTCCATCTTGAATTTCAATGATGCATTGGGGCAACGATTTTGTGAGAAACATCTTCACCCTTAAAGAAAGATTTTCTTAACTTCTTACCTGTGTGCTGATTAGATATCACCTGGTTTTCACATTAAACAGATTCCCACTTGAGAAAGCAGCAAGGATGCAGTGAGGTTTATGTTTCCTGGTGTCAACCTGTATTATTTCAGTGGACATTGTAATGAGCATGCATCTTGCTGCCTTTCCAATGAAGCAAGTTTTAATCAGTAATAGGTGAAAAACCATTCCTACAAAGGTGTTAATCAGAGACTTGGCTTTGTGGACACTTTTCAGAGAGCAAATGTGTTAGCATAAAAATAAAGCCATAAAATGGAGAGCTGATTAATCACTCAATTGGATTTCTCTGCCTGCATATTTTTTTTTCTCTGCAACCCCATGCTAAATTGTGCTTCCTGTTTTTTATAAAATGACTTAATCAAATCTGACTCTGATTGCATCAGAGAAGGCCAGGTACCCTACACTATAAGAGGTGGTTTGAAATTTTGACTTGTCTACTTAAAGATCAGCAAAATTTGATCACAAGGTCAATTACGTCCCTGGGTGGTATTGAAACACCAGCCTTTCGGTTAACAGCCGAATGCGCTAACCGATTGCACCACAGAGACAACTTGCAAAAGCATGTACTAACAAAGGCTAAAAAGCATTCATCTAGAAAGTTTCCTAGAAAAAGGTTAAAAAGGCAATAATCTGGACAGTTTTGCAAGATTTTTCTTCCATTGACCAACGAAGAAACACATTGGTACTTTCACATGATGAGTGAGTACTTCAGGATCTCTGACACTTACGTGGGCAGCAGAGTAGCGCAGCGGAAGCGTGCTGGGCCCATAATCCAGAGGTCGTTGGATCGAAACCATCCTCTGCTATGAGCACTTATTTTTTTGTTAATTAAATTCTTCATAAACTGGAATTGATATTTTGACTATTTTATTTTTACTTAAAGTACAATAACTTTTAACATTTTAATTTTTTTTAATAGTATATTGACAGTATTGTTTTCTTTCAGAAATCCACTTAATTTTCTTTACCCTATTACTGAAATGGTAATTGACAAAAACAAGCTACATTGTCACCAGAAGAGCAATGCAAAATGTACAATTGATATTTCAAAATCATCTTTCCAGCTTGAATTTCAATGATGCATTGGGGCAACGATTTTGTGAGAAACATCTTCACCCTTAAAGAAAGATTTTCTTAACTTCTTACCTGTGTGCTGATTAGATATCACCTGGTTTTCACATTAAACAGATTCACACTTGAGAAAGCAGCAAGGATGCAGTGAGGTTTATGTTTCCTGGTGTCAAACTGTATTATTTCAGTGGACATTGTAATGAGGATGCATCTTGCTGCCTTTCCAATGAAGCAAGTTTTAATCAGTAATAGGTGAAAAACCATTCCTACAAAGGTGTTAATCAGAGACTTGGCTTTGTGGACACTTTTCAGAGAGCAAATGTGTTAGCATAAAAATAAAGCCATAAAATGGAGAGCTGATTAATCACTCAATTGGATTTCTCTGCCTGCATATTTTTTTTTCTCTGCAACCCCATGCTAAATTGTGCTTCCTGTTTTTTATAAAATGACTTAATCAAATCTGACTCTGATTGCATCAGAGAAGGCCAGGTACCCTACACTATAAGAGGTGGTTTAAAATTTTGACTTGTCTACTTAAAGATCACCAAAATTTGATCACAAGGTCAATTACGTCCCTGGGTGGGATTGAACCACCAACCTTTCGGTTAACAGCCGAATGCGCTAACCGATTGCGCCACAGAGACAGCTTGCAAAAGTATGTGCTGACAAATGCAAAAAAGCATTCATCTAGAAAGTTTCCTAGAAAAAGGTTAAAAAGGCAATAATCTGGAGAGTTTTGCAAGATTTTTCTTCCATTGACCAACGAAGAAACACATTGGTACTTTCACATGATGAGTGAGTACTTCAGGATCTCTTATACTTACATGAGCAGCAGAGTGGCGCAGCGGAAGCGTGCTGGGCCCATAACCCAGAGGCCGGTTGATCGAAACCATCCTCTGCTGTGTGCACTTATTTTTTTGTTAATTAAATTCTTCCAAAACTGGAATTGATATTTTGACTCTTTTATTTTTACTTAAAGTACAATAACTTTTAACATTTTAATTTTTTTTAATAGTATATTGACAGTATTGTTTTCTTTCAGAAATCCACTTAATTTTCTTTACCCTATTACTGAAATGGTAATTGACAAAAACAAGCTACATTGTCACCAGAAGAGCAATGCAAAATGTACAATTGATATTTCAAAATCATCTTTCCAGCTTGAATTTCAATGATGCATTGGGGCAACGATTTTGTGAGAAACATCTTCACCCTTAAAGAAAGATTTTCTTAACTTCTTACCTGTGTGCTGATTAGATATCACCTGGTTTTCACATTAAACAGATTCACACTAGAGAAAGCAGCAAGGATGCAGTGAGGTTTATGTTTCCTGGTGTCAAACAGTATTATTTCAGTGGACATTGTAATGAGGATGCATCTTGCTGCCTTTCCAATGAAGCAAGTTTTAATCAGTAATAGGTGAAAAACCATTCCTACAAAGGTGTTAATCAGAGACTTGCCTTTGTGGACACTTTTCAGAGAGCAAATGTGTTAGCATAAAAATAAAGCCATAAAATGGAGAGCTGATTAATCACTCAATTGGATTTCTCTGCCTGCATATTTTTTTTTTCTCTGCAACCCCATGCTAAATTGTGCTTCCTGTTTTTATAAAATGACTTAATCAAATCTGACTCTGATTGCATCAGAGAAGGCCAGGTACCCTACACTATAAGAGGTGGTTTGAAATTTTGACTTGTCTACTTAAAGATCAGCAAAATTTGATCACAAGGTCAATTACGTCCCTGGGTGGTATTGAAACACCAGCCTTTCGGTTAACAGCCGAATGCGCTAACCGATTGCACCACAGAGACAACTTGCAAAAGCATGTACTAACAAAGGCTAAAAAGCATTCATCTAGAAAGTTTCCTAGAAAAAGGTTAAAAAGGCAATAATCTGGAGAGTTTTGCAAGATTTTTCTTCCATTGACCAACGAAGAAACACATTGGTACTTTCACATGATGAGTGAGTACTTCAGGATGTCTGAAACTTACGTGGGCAGCAGAGTGGCGCAGCGGAAGCGTGCTGGGCCCATAATCCAGAGGTCGGTGGATCAAAACCATCCTCTGCTATGTGCACTTATTTTTTTGTTAATTAAATTCTTCCAAAACTGGAATTGATATTTTGACTCTTTTATTTTTACTTAAAGTACAATAACTTTTAACATTTTAATTTGTTTTAATAGTATATTGACAGCATTGTTTTCTTTCAGAAATCCACTTAATTTTCTTTACCCTATTACTGAAATGGTAATTGACAAAAACAAGCTACATTGTCACCAGAAGAGCAATGCAAAATGTACAATTGATATTTCAAAATCATCTTTCCAGCTTGAATTTCAATAATGCATTGGGGCAACGATTTTGTGAGAAACATCTTCACCCTTAAAGAAAGATTTTCTTAACTTCTTACCTGTGTGCTGATTAGATATCACCTGGTTTTCACATTAAACAGATTCCCACTTGAGAAAGCAGCAAGGATGCAGTGAGGTTTATGTTTCCTGGTGTCAACCTGTATTATTTCAGTGGACATTGTAATGAGGATGCATCTTGCTGCCTTTCCAATGAAGCAAGTTTTAATCAGTAATAGGTGAAAAACCATTCCTACAAAGGTGTTAATCAGAGACTTGCCTTTGTGGACACTTTTCAGAGAGCAAATGTGTTAGCATAAAAATAAAGCCATAAAATGGAGAGCTGATTAATCACTCAATTGGATTTCTCTGCCTGCATATTTTTTTTTCTCTGCAACCCCATGCTAAATTGTGCTTCCTGTTTTTATAAAATGACTTAATCAAATCTGACTCTGATTGCATCAGAGAAGGCCAGGTACCCTACACTATAAGAGGTGGTTTGAAATTTTGACTTGTCTACTTAAAGATCAGCAAAATTTGATCACAAGGTCAATTACGTCCCTGGGTGGTATTGAAACACCAGCCTTTCGGTTAACAGCCGAATGCGCTAACCGATTGCACCACAGAGTCAACTTGCAAAAGCATGTACTAACAAAGGCTAAAAAGCATTCATCTAGAAAGTTTCCTAGAAAAAGGTTAAAAAGGCAATAATCTGGAGAGTTTTGCAAGATTTTTCGTCCATTGACCAACGAAGAAACACATTGGTACTTTCACATGATGAGTGAGTACTTCAGGATGTCTGAAACTTACGTGGGCAGCAGAGTGGCGCAGCGGAAGCGTGCTGGGCCCATAATCCAGAGGTCGGTGGATCGAAACCATTCTCTGCTATGTGCACTTATTTTTTTGTTAATTAAATTCTTCCAAAACTGGAATTGATATTTTGACTCTTTTATTTTTACTTAAAGTACAATAACTTTTAACATTTTAATTTGTTTTAATAGTATATTGACAGCATTGTTTTCTTTCAGAAATCCACTTAATTTTCTTTACCCTATTACTGAAATGGTAATTGACAAAAACAAGCTACATTGTCACCAGAAGAGCAATGCAAAATGTACAATTGATATTTCAAAATCATCTTTCCAGCTTGAATTTCAATGATGCATTGGGGCAACGATTTTGTGAGAAACATCTTCACCCTTAAAGAAAGATTTTCTTAACTTCTTACCTGTGTGCTGATTAGATATCACCTGGTTTTCACATTAAACAGATTCCCACTTGAGAAAGCAGCAAGGATGCGGTGAGGTTTATGTTTCCTGGTGTCAACCTGTATTATTTCAGTGGACATTGTAATGAGGATGCATCTTGCTGCCTTTCCAATGAAGCAAGTTTTAATCAGTAATAGGTGAAAAACCATTCCAACAAATGTGTTAATCAGAGACTTGGCTTTGTGGACACTTTTCAGAGAGCAAATGTGTTAGCATAAAAATAAAGCCATAAAATGGAGAGCTGATTAATCACTCAATTGGATTTCTCTGCCTGCATATTTTTTTTTCTCTGCAACCCCATGCTAAATTGTGCTTCCTGTTTTTTATAAAATGACTTAATCAAATCTGACTCTGATTGCATCAGAGAAGGCCAGGTACCCTACACTATAAGAGGTGGTTTGAAATTTTGACTTGTCTACTTAAAGATCAGCAAAATTTGATCACAAGTTCAATTACGTCCCTGGGTGGTATTGAAACACCAGCCTTTCGGTTAACAGCCGAATGCGCTAACCGATTGCACCACAGAGACAACTTGCAAAAGCATGTACTAACAAAGGCTAAAAAGCATTCATCTAGAAAGTTTCCTAGAAAAAGGTTAAAAAGGCAATAATCTGGAGAGTTTTGCAAGATTTTTCTTCCATTGACCAACGAAGAAACACATTGGTACTTTTACATGATGAGTGAATACTTCAGGATCTCTGACACTTACATGGGCAGCAGAGTGGCGCAGCGGAAGCGTGCTGGGCCCATAATCCAGAGGTCGGTGGATCGAAACCATCCTCTGCTATGTGCACTTATTTTTTTGTTAATTAAATTCTTCCAAAACTGGAATTGATATTTTGACTCTTTTATTTTTACTTAAAGTACAATAACTTTTAACATTTTAATTTGTTTTAATAGTATATTGACAGCATTGTTTTCTTTCAGAAATCCACTTAATTTTCTTTACTCTATTACTGAAATGGTAATTGACAAAAACAAGCTACATTGTCACCAGAAGAGCAATGCAAAATGTACAATTGATATTTCAAAATCATCTTTCCAGCTTGAATTTCAATGATGCATTGAGGCAACGATTTTGTGAGAAACATCTTCACCCTTAAAGAGAGATTTTCTTAACTTCTTACCTGTGTGCTGATTAGATATCACCTGGTTTTCACATTAAACAGATTCACACTTGAGAAAGCAGCAAGGATGCAGTGAGGTTTATGTTTCCTGGTGTCAAACTGTATTATTTCAGTGGACATTGTAATGAGGATGCATCTTGCTGCCTTTCCAATGAAGCAAGTTTTAATCAGTAATAGGTGAAAAACCATTCCTACAAAGGTGTTAATCAGAGACTTGCCTTTGTGGACACTTTTCAGAGAGCAAATGTGTTAGCATAAAAATAAAGCCATAAAATGGAGAGCTGATTAATCACTCAATTGGATTTCTCTGCCTGCATTTTTTTTTCTCTGCAACCCTATGCTAAATTGTGCTTCCTGTTTTGTATAAAATGACTTAATCAAATCTGACTCTGATTGCATCAGAGAAGGCCAGGTACCCTACACTATAAGAGGTGGTTTGAAATTTTGACTTGTCTACTTAAAGATCAGCAAAATTTGATCACAAGGTCAATTACGTCCCTGGGTGGGATTGAACCACCAACCTTTCGGTTAACAGCCGAATGCGCTAACCGATTGCACCACAGAGACAGATTGCAAAAGCATGTGCTGACAAAGGCTAAAAAGCATTCATCTAGAAAGTTTCCTAGAAAAAGGTTAAAAATGCAATAATCTGGAGAGTTTTGCAAGATTTTTCTTCCATTGACCAACGAAGAAACACATTGGTACTTTCAAATGATGAGTGAGTACTTCAGGATCTCTGACACTTACATGAGCAGTAGAGTGGCGCAGCGGAAGCGTGCTGGGCCCATAACCCAGAGGTCAGTGGATCGAAATCATCCTCTGCTATGTGCACTTATTTTTTTGTTAATTAAATTCTTCCAAAACTGGAATTGATATTTTGACTCTTTTATTTTTACTTAAAGTACAATAACTTTTAACATTTTAATTTGTTTTAATAGTATATTGACAGCATTGTTTTCTTTCAGAAATCCACTTAATTTTCTTTACCCTATTACTGAAATGGTAATTGACAAAAACAAGCTACATTGTCACCAGAAGAGCAATGCAAAATGTACAATTGATATTTCAAAATCATCTTTCCATCTTGAATTTCAATGATGCATTGGGGCAACGATTTTGTGAGAAACATCTTCACCCTTAAAGAAAGATTATCTTAAATACTTACCTGTGTGCTGATTAGATATCACCTGGTTTTCACATTAAACAGATTCACACTTGAGAAAGCAGCAAGGATGCAGTGAGGTTTATGTTTCCTGGTGTCAAACTGTATTATTTCAGTGGACATTGTAATGAGGATGCATCTTGCTGCCTTTCCAATGAAGCAAGTTTTAATCAGTAATAGGTGAAAAACCATTCCTACAAAGGTGTTAATCAGAGACTTGCCTTTGTGGACACTTTTCAGAGAGCAAATGTGTTAGCATAAAAATAAAGCCATAAAATGGAGAGCTGATTAATCACTCAATTGGATTTCTCTGCCTGCATATTTTTTTTTCTCTGCAACCCCATGCTAAATTGTGCTTCCTGTTTTTTATAAAATGACTTAATCAAATCTGACTCTGATTGCATCAGAGAAGGCCAGGTACCCTACACTATAAGAGGTGGTTTGAAATTTTGACTTGTCTACTTAAAGATCAGCAAAATTTGATCACAAGGTCAATTACGTCCCTGGGTGGTATTGAAACACCAGCCTTTCGGTTAACAGCCGAATGCGCTAACCGATTGCACCACAGAGACAACTTGCAAAAGCATGTACTAACAAAGGCTAAAAAGCATTCATCTAGAAAGTTTCCTAGAAAAAGGTTAAAAAGGCAATAATCTGGAGAGTTTTGCAAGATTTTTCTTCCATTGACCAACGAAGAAACACATTGGTACTTTCACATGATGAGTGAGTACTTCAGGATCTCTGACACTTACGTGGGCAGCAGAGTGGCGCAGCGGAAGCGTGCTGGGCCCATAATCCAGAGGTCGGTGGATCGAAACCATCCTCTGCTATGTGCACTTATTTTTTTGTTAATTAAATTCTTCCAAAACTGGAATTGATATTTTGACTCTTTTATTTTTACTTAAAGTACAATAACTTTTAACATTTTAATTTGTTTTAATAGTATATTGACAGCATTGTTTTCTTTCAGAAATCCACTTAATTTTCTTTACCCTATTACTGAAATGGTAATTGACAAAAACAAGCTACATTGTCACCAGAAGAGCAATGCAAAATGTACAATTGATATTTCAAAATCATCTTTCCATCTTGAATTTCAATGATGCATTGGGGCAACGATTTTGTGAGAAACATCTTCACCCTTAAAGAAAGATTTTCTTAACTTCTTACCTGTGTGCTGATTAGATATCACCTGGTTTTCACATTAAACAGATTCCCACTTGAGAAAGCAGCAAGGATGCAGTGAGGTTTATGTTTCCTGGTGTCAACCTGTATTATTTCAGTGGACATTGTAATGAGGATGCATCTTGCTGCCTTTCCAATGAAGCAAGTTTTAATCAGTAATAGGTGAAAAACCATTCCTACAAAGGTGTTAATCAGAGACTTGGCTTTGTGGACACTTTTCAGAGAGCAAATGTGTTAGCATAAAAATTAAGCCATAAAATGGAGAGCTGATTAATCACTCAATTGGATTTCTCTGCCTGCATATTTTTTTTTCTCTGCAACCCCAATGCTAAATTGTGCTTCCTGTTTTTTATAAAATGACTTAATCAAATATGACTCTGATTGCATCAGAGAAGGCCAGGTACCCAACACCATAAAAGGTGGTTTGCAATTTTGACTTGTCTACTTAAAGATCAGCAAAAGTTGATCACAAGGCCAATTACGTCCCTGGGTGGGATTGAACCACCAACCTTTCGGTTAACAGCCGAATGCGCTAACCGATTGCGCCACAGAGACAGCTTGCAAAAGCATGTACTGACAAAGGCTAAAAAGCATTCATCTAGAAAGTTTCCTAGAAAAAGGTTAAAAAGGCAATAATCTGGAGAGTTTTGCAAGATTTTTCTTCCATTGACCAACGAAGAAACACATTGGTACTTTCACATGATGAGTGAGTACTTCAGGATCTCTTACACTTACATGAGCAGCAGAGTGGCGCAGCGGAAGCGTGCTGGGCCCATAACCCAGAGGCCGGTGGATCGAAACCATCCTCTGCTATATGCACTTATTTTTTTGTTAATTAAATTCTTCCAAAACTGGAATTGATATTTTGACTCTTTTATTTTTACTTAAAGTACAATAACTTTTAACATTTTAATTTTTTTTAATAGTATATAGACAGTATTGTTTTCTTTCAGAAATCCACTTAATTTTCTTTACCCTATTACTGAAATGGTAATTGACAAAAACAAGCTACATTGTCACCAGAAGAGCAATGCAAAATGTACAATTGATATTTCAAAATCATCTTTCCATCTTGAATTTCAATGATGCATTGGGGCAACGATTTTGTGAGAAACATCTTCACCCTTAAAGAAAGATTTTCTTAACTTCTTACCTGTGTGCTGATTAGATATCACCTGGTTTTCACATTAAACAGATTCCCACTTGAGAAAGCAGCAAGGATGCAGTGAGGTTTATGTTTCCTGGTGTCAACCTGTATTATTTCAGTGGACATTGTAATGAGCATGCATCTTGCTGCCTTTCCAATGAAGCAAGTTTTAATCAGTAATAGGTGAAAAACCATTCCTACAAAGGTGTTAATCAGAGACTTGGCTTTGTGGACACTTTTCAGAGAGCAAATGTGTTAGCATAAAAATAAAGCCATAAAATGGAGAGCTGATTAATCACTCAATTGGATTTCTCTGCCTGCATATTTTTTTTTCTCTGCAACCCCATGCTAAATTGTGCTTCCTGTTTTTTATAAAATGACTTAATCAAATCTGACTCTGATTGCATCAGAGAAGGCCAGGTACCCTACACTATAAGAGGTGGTTTGAAATTTTGACTTGTCTACTTAAAGATCAGCAAAATTTGATCACAAGGTCAATTACGTCCCTGGGTGGTATTGAAACACCAGCCTTTCGGTTAACAGCCGAATGCGCTAACCGATTGCACCACAGAGACAACTTGCAAAAGCATGTACTAACAAAGGCTAAAAAGCATTCATCTAGAAAGTTTCCTAGAAAAAGGTTAAAAAGGCAATAATCTGGACAGTTTTGCAAGATTTTTCTTCCATTGACCAACGAAGAAACACATTGGTACTTTCACATGATGAGTGAGTACTTCAGGATCTCTGACACTTACGTGGGCAGCAGAGTAGCGCAGCGGAAGCGTGCTGGGCCCATAATCCAGAGGTCGTTGGATCGAAACCATCCTCTGCTATGAGCACTTATTTTTTTGTTAATTAAATTCTTCCAAAACTGGAATTGATATTTTGACTATTTTATTTTTACTTAAAGTACAATAACTTTTAACATTTTAATTTTTTTTAATAGTATATTGACAGTATTGTTTTCTTTCAGAAATCCACTTAATTTTCTTTACCCTATTACTGAAATGGTAATTGACAAAAACAAGCTACATTGTCACCAGAAGAGCAATGCAAAATGTACAATTGATATTTCAAAATCATCTTTCCAGCTTGAATTTCAATGATGCATTGGGGCAACGATTTTGTGAGAAACATCTTCACCCTTAAAGAAAGATTTTCTTAACTTCTTACCTGTGTGCTGATTAGATATCACCTGGTTTTCACATTAAACAGATTCACACTTGAGAAAGCAGCAAGGATGCAGTGAGGTTTATGTTTCCTGGTGTCAAACTGTATTATTTCAGTGGACATTGTAATGAGGATGCATCTTGCTGCCTTTCCAATGAAGCAAGTTTTAATCAGTAATAGGTGAAAAAACATTCCTACAAAGGTGTTAATCAGAGACTTGCCTTTGTGGACACTTTTCAGAGAGCAAATGTGTTAGCATAAAAATAAAGCCATAAAATGGAGAGCTGATTAATCACTCAATTGGATTTCTCTGCCTGCATATTTTTTTTCTCTGCAACCCCATGCTAAATTGTGCTTCCTGTTTTTTATAAAATGACTTAATCAAATCTGACTCTGATTGCATCAGAGAAGGCCAGGTACCCTACACTATAAGAGGTGGTTTGAAATTTTGACTTGTCTACTTAAAGATCAGCAAAATTTGATCACAAGGTCAATTACGTCCCTGGGTGGTATTGAAACACCAGCCTTTCGGTTAACAGCCGAATGCGCTAACCAATTGCACCACAGAGACAACTTGCAAAAGCATGTACTAACAAAGGCTAAAAAGCATTCATCTAGAAAGTTTCCTAGAAAAAGGTTAAAAAGGCAATAATCTGGAGAGTTTTGCAAGATTTTTCTTCCATTGACCAACGAAGAAACACATTGGTACTTTCACATGATGAGTGAGTACTTCAGGATCTCTGACACTTATGTGAGCAGCAGAGTGGCGCAGCGGAAGCGTGCTGGGCCCATAACCCAGAGGTCGGTGGATCGAAACCATCCTCTGCTATGTGCACTTATTTTTTTGTTAATTAAATTCTTCCAAAACTGGAATTGATATTTTGACTCTTTTATTTTTACTTAAAGTACAATAACTTTTAACATTTTAATTTGTTTTAATAGTATATTGACAGCATTGTTTTCTTTCAGAAATCCACTTAATTTTCTTTACCCTATTACTGAAATGGTAATTGACAAAAACAAGCTACATTGTCACCAGAAGAGCAATGCAAAATGTACAATTGATATTTCAAAATCATCTTTCCATCTTGAATTTCAATGATGCATTGGGGCAACGATTTTTTGAGAAACATCTTCACCCTTAAAGAAAGATTTTCTTAACTTCTTACCTGTGTGCTGATTAGATATCACCTGGTTTTCACATTAAGCAGATTCCCACTTGAGAAAGCAGCAAGGATGCAGTGAGGTTTATGTTTCCTGGTGTCAACCTGTATTATTTCAGTGGACATTGTAATGAGGATGCATCTTGCTGCCTTTCCAATGAAGCAAGTTTTAATCAGTAATAGGTGAAAAACCATTCCTACAAAGGTGTTAATCAGAGACTTGCCTTTGTGGACACTTTTCAGAGAGCAAATGTGTTAGCATAAAAATAAAGCCATAAAATGGAGAGCTGATTAATCACTCAATTGGATTTCTCTGCCTGCATATTTTTTTTTCTCTGCAACCCCATGCTAAATTGTGCTTCCTGTTTTTTATAAAATGACTTGATCAAATCTGACTCTGATTGCATCAGAGAAGGCCAGGTACCCTACACTATAAGAGGTGGTTTGAAATTTTGACTTGTCTACTTAAAGATCAGCAAAATTTGATCACAAGGTCAATTACGTCCCTGGGTGGTATTGAAACACCAGCCTTTCGGTTAACAGCCGAATGCGCTAACCGATTGCACCACAGAGACAACTTGCAAAAGCATGTACTAACAAAGGCTAAAAAGCATTCATCTAGAAAGTTTCCTAGAAAAAGGTTAAAAAGGCAATAATCTGGACAGTTTTGCAAGATTTTTCTTCCATTGACCAACGAAGAAACACATTGGTACTTTCACATGATGAGTGAGTACTTCAGGATCTCTGACACTTACGTGGGCAGCAGAGTAGCGCAGCGGAAGCGTGCTGGGCCCATAATCCAGAGGTTGTTGGATCGAAACCATCCTCTGCTATGAGCACTTATTTTTTTGTTAATTAAATTCTTCCAAAACTGGAATTGATATTTTGACTATTTTATTTTTACTTAAAGTACAATAACTTTTAACATTTTAATTTTTTTTAATAGTATATTGACAGTATTGTTTTCTTTCAGAAATCCACTTAATTTTCTTTACCCTATTACTGAAATGGTAATTGACAAAAACAAGCTACATTGTCACCAGAAGAGCAATGCAAAATGTACAATTGATATTTCAAAATCATCTTTCCAGCTTGAATTTCAATGATGCATTGGGGCAACGATTTTGTGAGAAACATCTTCACCCTTAAAGAAAGATTTTCTTAACTTCTTACCTGTGTGCTGATTAGATATCACCTGGTTTTCACATTAAACAGATTCACACTTGAGAAAGCAGCAAGGATGCAGTGAGGTTTATGTTTCCTGGTGTCAAACTGTATTATTTCAGTGGACATTGTAATGAGGATGCATCTTGCTGCCTTTCCAATGAAGCAAGTTTTAATCAGTAATAGGTGAAAAAACATTCCTACAAAGGTGTTAATCAGAGACTTGCCTTTGTGGACACTTTTCAGAGAGCAAATGTGTTAGCATAAAAATAAAGCCATAAAATGGAGAGCTGATTAATCACTCAATTGGATTTCTCTGCCTGCATATTTTTTTTTCTCTGCAACCCCATGCTAAATTGTGCTTCCTGTTTTTTATAAAATGACTTAATCAAATCTGACTCTGATTGCATCAGAGAAGGCCAGGTACCCTACACTATAAGAGGTGGTTTGAAATTTTGACTTGTCTACTTAAAGATCAGCAAAATTTGATCACAAGGTCAATTACGTCCCTGGGTGGTATTGAAACACCAGCCTTTCGGTTAACAGCCGAATGCGCTAACCAATTGCACCACAGAGACAACTTGCAAAAGCATGTACTAACAAAGGCTAAAAAGCATTCATCTAGAAAGTTTCCTAGAAAAAGGTTAAAAAGGCAATAATCTGGAGAGTTTTGCAAGATTTTTCTTCCATTGACCAACGAAGAAACACATTGGTACTTTCACATGATGAGTGAGTACTTCAGGATCTCTGACACTTATGTGAGCAGCAGAGTGGCGCAGAGGAAGCGTGCTGGGCCCATAACCCAGAGGTCGGTGGATCGAAACCATCCTCTGCTATGTGCACTTATTTTTTTGTTAATTAAATTCTTCCAAAACTGGAATTGATATTTTGACTCTTTTATTTTTACTTAAAGTACAATAACTTTTAACATTTTAATTTGTTTTAATAGTATATTGACAGCATTGTTTTCTTTCAGAAATCCACTTAATTTTCTTTACCCTATTACTGAAATGGTAATTGACAAAAACAAGCTACATTGTCACCAGAAGAGCAATGCAAAATGTACAATTGATATTTCAAAATCATCTTTCCATCTTGAATTTCAATGATGCATTGGGGCAACGATTTTGTGAGAAACATCTTCACCCTTAAAGAAAGATTTTCTTAACTTCTTACCTGTGTGCTGATTAGATATCACCTGGTTTTCACATTAAACAGATTCCCACTTGAGAAAGCAGCAAGGATGCAGTGAGGTTTATGTTTCCTGGTGTCAACCTGTATTATTTCAGTGGACATTGTAATGAGGATGCATCTTGCTGCCTTTCCAATGAAGCAAGTTTTAATCAGTAATAGGTGAAAAACCATTCCTACAAAGGTGTTAATCAGAGACTTGGCTTTGTGGACACTTTTCAGAGAGCAAATGTGATAGCATAAAAATAAAGCCATAAAATGGAGAGCTGATTAATCACTCAATTGGATTTCTCTGCCTGCATAATTTTTTTTCTCTGCAACCCCATGCTAAATTGTGCTTCCTGTTTTTTATAAAATGACTTAATCAAATCTGACTCTGATTGCATCAGAGAAGGCCAGGTACCCTACACTATAATAGGTGGTTTGAAATTTTGACTTGTCTACTTAAAGATCACCAAAATTTGATCACAAGGTCAATTACGTCCCTGGGTGGGATTGAACCACCAACCTTTCGGTTAACAGCCGAATGCGCTAACCGATTGCGCTACAGAGACAGCTTGCAAAAGCATGTGCTGACAAAGGCTAAAAAGCATTCATCTAGAAAGTTTCCTAGAAAAAGGTTAAAAGGGCAATAATCTGGAGAGTTTTGCAAGATTTTTCTTCCATTGACCAACGAAGAAACACATTGGTACTTTCACATGATGAGTGAGTACTTCAGGATCTCTGACACTTATGCGAGCAGCAGAGTGGCGCAGCGGAAGCGTGCTGGGCCCATAACCCAGAGGTCGGTGGATCGAAACCATCCTCTGCTATGTGCACTTATTTTTTTGTTAATTAAATTCTTCCAAAACTGGAATTGATATTTTGACTCTTTTATTTTTACTTAAAGTACAATAACTTTTAACATTTTAATTTGTTTTAATAGTATATTGACAGCATTGTTTTCTTTCAGAAATCCACTTAATTTTCTTTACCCTATTACTGAAATGGTAATTGACAAAAACAAGCTACATTGTCACCAGAAGAGCAATGCAAAATGTACAATTGATATTTCAAAATCATCTTTCCATCTTGAATTTCAATGATGCATTGGGGCAACGATTTTTTGAGAAACATCTTCACCCTTAAAGAAAGATTTTCTTAACTTCTTACCTGTGTGCTGATTAGATATCACCTGGTTTTCACATTAAGCAGATTCCCACTTGAGAAAGCAGCAAGGATGCAGTGAGGTTTATGTTTCCTGGTGTCAACCTGTATTATTTCAGTGGACATTGTAATGAGGATGCATCTTGCTGCCTTTCCAATGAAGCAAGTTTTAATCAGTAATAGGTGAAAAACCATTCCTACAAAGGTGTTAATCAGAGACTTGCCTTTGTGGACACTTTTCAGAGAGCAAATGTGTTAGCATAAAAATAAAGCCATAAAATGGAGAGCTGATTAATCACTCAATTGGATTTCTCTGCCTGCATATTTTTTTTTCTCTGCAACCCCATGCTAAATTGTGCTTCCTGTTTTTTATAAAATGACTTAATCAAATCTGACTCTGATTGCATCAGAGAAGGCCAGGTACCCTACACTATAAGAGGTGGTTTGAAATTTTGACTTGTCTACTTAAAGATCAGCAAAATTTGATCACAAGGTCAATTACGTCCCTGGGTGGTATTGAAACACCAGCCTTTCGGTTAACAGCCGAATGCGCTAACCGATTGCACCACAGAGACAACTTGCAAAAGCATGTACTAACAAAGGCTAAAAAGCATTCATCTAGAAAGTTTCCTAGAAAAAGGTTAAAAAGGCAATAATCTGGAGAGTTTTGCAAGATTTTTCTTCCATTGACCAACGAAGAAACACATTGGTACTTTCACATGATGAGTGAGTACTTCAGGATCTCCGACACTTACATGAGCAGCAGAGTGGCGCAGTGGAAGCGTGCTGGGCACATAACCCAGAGGTCGGTGGAACGAAACCATCCTCTGCTATGTGCACTTATTTTTTTGTTAATTAAATTCTTCCAAAACTGGAATTGATATTTTGACTCTTTTATTTTTACTTAAAGTACAATAACTTTTAACATTTTAATTTGTTTTAATAGTATATTGACAGCATTGTTTTCTTTCAGAAATCCACTTAATTTTCTTTACCCTATTACTGAAATGGTAATTGACAAAAACAAGCTACATTGTCACCAGAAGAGCAATGCAAAATGTACAATTGATATTTCAAAATCATCTTTCCATCTTGAATTTCAATGATGCATTGGGGCAACGATTTTGTGAGAAACATCTTCACCCTTAAAGAAAGATTTTCTTAACTTCTTACCTGTGTGCTGATTAGATATCACCTGGTTTTCACATTAAACAGATTCCCACTTGAGAAAGCAGCAAGGATGCAGTGAGGTTTATGTTTCCTGGTGTCAACCTGTATTATTTCAGTGGACATTGTAATGAGGATGCATCTTGCTGCCTTTCCAATGAAGCAAGTTTTAATCAGTAATAGGTGAAAAACCATTCCTACAAAGGTGTTAATCAGAGACTTGGCTTTGTGGACACTTTTCAGAGAGCAAATGTGTTAGCATAAAAATAAAGCCATAAAATGGAGAGCTGATTAATCACTCAATTGGATTTCTCTGCCTGCATAATTTTTTTTCTCTGCAACCCCATGCTAAATTGTGCTTCCTGTTTTTTATAAAATGACTTAATCAAATATGACTCTGATTGCATCAGAGAAGGCCAGGTACCCTACACTATAAGAGGTGGTTTGAAATTTTGACTTGTCTACTTAAAGATCACCAAAATTTAATCACAAGGTCAATTACGTCCCTTGGTGGGATTGAACCACCAACCTTTTGGCAAACAGCCGAATGCGCTAACCGATAGCGCCACAGAGACAGCTTGCAAAAGCATGTACTGACAAAGGCTAAAAAGCATTCATCTAGAAAGTTTCCTAGAAAAAGGTTAAAAAGGCAATAATCTGGAGAGTTTTGCAAGATTTTTCTTCCATTGACCAACGAAGAAACACATTGGTACTTTCACATGATGAGTGAGTACTTCAGGATCTCTGACACTTACATGAGCAGCAGAGTGGTGCAGCGGAAGCGTGCTGGGCCCATAACCCAGAGGTCGGTGGATCGAAACCATCCTCTGCTATGTGCACTTATTTTTTTGTTAATTAAATTCTTCCAAAACTGGAATTGATATTTTGACTCTTTTATTTTTACTTAAAGTACAATAACTTTTAACATTTTAATTTGTTTTAATAGTATATTGACAGCATTGTTTTCTTTCAGAAATCCACTTAATTTTCTTTACCCTATTACTGAAATGGTAATTGACAAAAACAAGCTACATTGTCACCAGAAGAGCAATGCAAAATGTACAATTGATATTTCAAAATCATCTTTCCAGCTTGAATTTCAATGATGCATTGGGGCAACGATTTTGTGAGAAACATCTTCACCCTTAAAGAAAGATTTTCTTAACTTCTTACCTGTGTGCTGATTAGATATCACCTGGTTTTCACATTAAACAGATTCTCACTTGAGAAAGCAGCAAGGATGCAGTGAGGTTTATGTTTCCTGGTGTCAACCTGTATTATTTCAGTGGACATTGTAATGAGGATGCATCTTGCTGCCTTTCCAATGAAGCAAGTTTTAATCAGTAATAGGTGAAAAACCATTCCTACAAAGGTGTTAATCAGAGACTTGGCTTTGTGGACACTTTTCAAAGAGCAAATGTGTTAGCATAAAAATAAAGCCATAAAATGGAGAGCTGATTAATCACTCAATTGGATTTCTCTGCCTGCATAATTTTTTTTCTCTGGAACCCCATGCTAAATTGTGCTTCCTGTTTTTTATAAAATGACTTAATCAAATCTGACTCTGATTGCATCAGAGAAGGCCAGGTACCCTACACTATAAGAGGTGGTTTGAAATTTTGACTTGTCTACTTAAAGATCACCAAAATTTGATCACACGGTCAATAACATCCCTGGGTGGGATTGAACCACCAACCTTTAGGTTAACAGCTGAATGCACTTACCGATTGCGCCACAGAGACAGCTTGCAAAAGCATGTACTGACAAAGGCTAAAAAGCATTCATCTAGAAAGTTTCCTAGAAAAAGGTTAAAAAGGCAATAATCTGGAGAGTTTTGCAAGATTTTTCTTCCATTGACCAACGAAGAAACACATTGGTACTTTCACATGATGAGTGAGTACTTCAGGATCTCTGACACTAACATGAGCAGCAGAGTGGCGCAGCGGAAGCGTGCTGGGCCCATAACCCAGAGGTCGATGGATTGAAACCATCCTCTGCTATGTGCACTTATTTTTTTGTTAATTAAATTCTTCCAAAACTGGGATTGATATTTTGACTCTTTTATTTTTACTTAAAGTACAATAACTTTTAACATTTTAATTTGTTTTAATAGTATATTGACAGCATTGTTTTCTTTCAGAAATCCACTTAATTTTCTTTACCCTATTACTGAAATGGTAATTGACAAAAACAAGCTACATTGTCACCAGAAGAGCAATGCAAAATGTACAATTGATATTTCAAAATCATCTTTCCAGCTTGAATTTCAATGATGCATTGGGGCAAAGATTTTGTGAGAAACATCTTCACCCTTAAAGAAAGATTTTCTTAACTTCTTACCTGTGTGCTGATTAGATATCACCTGGTTTTCACATTAAACAGATTCCCACTTGAGAAAGCAGCAAAGATGCAGGGAGGTTTATGTTTCCTGGTGTCAACCTGTATTATTTCAGTGGATATTGTAATGAGGATGCATCTTGCTGCCTTTCCAATGAAGCAAGTTTTAATCAGTAATAGGTAAAAAACCATTCCTACAAAGGTGTTAATCAGAGACTTGGCTTTGTGGACACTTTTCAGAGAGCAAATGTATTAACATAAAAATAAAGCCATAAAATGGAGAGCTGATTAATCACTCAATTGGATTTCTCTGCCTGCATAATTTTTTTTTCTCTGCAACCCCATGCTAAATTGTGCTTCCTGTTTTTTATAAAATGACTTAATCAAATCTGACTCTGATTGCATCAGAGAAGGCCAGGTACCCTACACTATAAGAGGTGGTTTGAAATTTTGACTTGTCTACTTAAAGATCACCAAAATTTGATCACACGGTCAATTACGTCCCTGGGTGGGTTTGAACCACCAACCTTTCGGTTAACAGCCAAACACGCTAACCGATTGCGCCACAGAGACAGCTTGCAAAAGCATGTACTGACAAAGGCTAAAAAGCATTCATCTAGAAAATTTCCTAGAAAAAGGTTAAAAAGGCAATAATCTGGAGAGTTTTGCAAGATTTTTCTTCCATTGACCAATAAAGAAACACATTGGTACTTTCACATGATGAGTGAGTACTTCAGGATCTCTGACACTAACATGAGCAGCAGAGTGGCGCAGCGGAAGCGTGCTGGGCCCATAACCCAGAGGTCGATGGATTGAAACCATCCTCTGCTATGTGCACTTATTTTTTTGTTAATTAAATTCTTCCAAAACTGGAATTGATATTTTGACTCTTTTATTTTTACTTAAAGTACAATAACTTTTAACATTTTAATTTGTTTTAATAGTATATTGACAGCATTGTTTTCTTTCAGAAATCCACTTAATTTTCTTTACCCTATTACTGAAATGGTAATTGACAAAAACAAGCTACATTGTCACCAGAAGAGCAATGCAAAATGTACAATTGATATTTCAAAATCATCTTTCCAGCTTGAATTTCAATGATGCATTGGGGCAACGATTTTGTGAGAAACATCTTCACCCTTAAAGAAAGATTTTCTTAACTTCTTACCTGTGTGCTGATTAGATATCACCTGGTTTTCACATTAAACAGATTCCCACTTGAGAAAGCAGCAAGGATGCAGTGAGGTTTATGTTTCCTGGTGTCAACCTGTATTATTTCAGTGGACATTGTAATGAGGATGCATCTTGCTGCCTTTCCAATGAAGCAAGTTTTAATCAGTAATAGGTGAAAAACCATTCCTACAAAGGTGTTAATCAGAGACTTGGCTTTGTGGACACTTTTCAGAGAGCAAATGTGTTAGCATAAAAATAAAGCCATAAAATGGAGAGCTGATTAATCACTCAATTGGATTTCTCTACCTGCGTAATTTTTTTTCTCTGCAACCCCATGCTAAATTGTGCTTCCTGTTTTTTACAAAATGACTTAATCAAATCTGACTACATCAGAGAAGGCCAGGTACCCTACACTATAAGAGGTGGTTTGAAATTTTGACTTGTCTACTTAAAGATCACCAAAATTTGATCACAAGGTCAATTACGTTCCCAGGTGGGATTGAACCACCAACCTTTCGGTTAACAGCCGAATGCGCTAACCGATTGCGCCACAGAGAAAGCTTGCAAAAGCATGTACTGACAAAGGCTAAAAAGCATTCATCTAGAAAGTTTCCTAGAAAAAGGTTAAAAAGGCAATAATCTGGAGAGTTTTGCAAGATTTTTCTTCCATTGACCAACGAAGAAACACATTGGTACTTTCACATGATGAGTGAGTACTTCAGGATCTCTGACACTTACATAAGCAGCAGAGTGGCGCAGCGGAAGCGTGCTGGGCCCATAACCCAGAGGTCGGTGGATCGAAACCATCCTCTGCTATGTGCACTTATTTTTTTGTTAATTAAATTCTTCCAAAACTGGAATTGATATTTTGACTCTTTTATTTTTACTTAAAGTACAATAACTTTTAACATTTTAATTTGTTTTAATAGTATATTGACAGCATTGTTTTCTTTCAGAAATCCACTTAATTTTCTTTACCCTATTACTGAAATGGTAATTGACAAAAACAAGCTACATTGTCACCAGAAGAGCAATGCAAAATGTACAATTGATATTTCAAAATCATCTTTCCATCTTGAATTTCAATGATGCATTGGGGCAACGATTTTGTGAGAAACATCTTCACCCTTAAAGAAAGATTTTCTTAACTTCTTACCTGTGTGCTGATTAGATATCACCTGGTTTTCACATTAAACAGATTCCCACTTGAGAAAGCAGCAAGGATGCAGTGAGGTTTATGTTTCCTGGTGTCAACCTGTATTATTTCAGTGGACATTGTAATGAGGATGCATCTTGCTGCCTTTCCAATGAAGCAAGTTTTAATCAGTAATAGGTGAAAAACCATTCCTACAAAGGTGTTAATCAGAGACTTGGCTTTGTGGACACTTTTCAGAGAGCAAATGTGTTAGCATAAAAATAAAGCCATAAAATGGAGAGCTGATTAATCACTCAATTGGATTTCTCTGCCTGCATCATTTTTTTTCTCTGCAACCCCATGCTAAATTGTGCTTCCTGTTTTTATAAAATGACTTAATCAAATCTGACTCTGATTGCATCAGAGAAGGCCAGGTACCCTACACTATAAGAGGTGGTTTGAAATTTTGACTTGTCTACTTAAAGATCACCAAAATTTAATCACAAGGTCAATTACGTCCCCGGGAGGGATTGAACCACCAACCTTTCGGTTAACAGCCGAATGCGCTAACCGATTGCGCCACAGAGAAAGCTTGCAAAAGCATGTACTGACAAAGGCTAAAAAGCATTCATCTAGAAAGTTTCCTAGAAAAAGGTTAAAAAGGCAATAATCTGGAGAGTTTTGCAAGATATTTCTTCCATTGACCAACGAAGAAACACATTGGTACTTTCACATGATGAGTGAGTACTTCAGGATCTCTGGCACTTACATGAGCAGCAGAGTGGCGCAGCGGAAGCGTGCTGGGCCCATAACCCAGAGGTCGGTGGATCGAAACCATCCTCTGCTATGTGCACTTATTTTTTTGTTAATTAAATTCTTCCAAAACTGGAATTGATATTTTGACTCTTTTATTTTTACTTAAAGTACAATAACTTTTAACATTTTAATTTGTTTTAATAGTATATTGACAGCATTGTTTTCTTTCAGAAATCCACTTAATTTTCTTTACCCTATTACTGAAATGGTAATTGACAAAAACAAGCTACATTGTCACCAGAAGAGCAATGCAAAATGTACAATTTATATTTCAAAATCATCTTTCCATCTTGAATTTCAATGATGCATTGGGGCAACGATTTTGTGAGAAACATCTTCACCCTTAAAGAAAGATTTTCTTAACTTCTTACCTGTGTGCTGATTAGATATCACCTGGTTTTCACATTAAACAGATTCCCACTTGAGAAAGCAGCAAGGATGCAGTGAGGTTTATGTTTCCTGGTGTCAACCTGTATTATTTCAGTGGACATTGTAATGAGGATGCATCTTGCTGCCTTTCCAATGAAGCAAGTTTTAATCAGTAATAGGTGAAAAACCATTCCTACAAAGGTGTTAATCAGAGACTTGGCTTTGTGGACACTTTTCAGAGAGCAAATGTGTTAGCATAAAAATAAAGCCATAAAATGGAGAGCTGATTAATCACTCAATTGGATTTCTCTGCCTGCATATTTTTTTTTCTCTGCAACCCCATGCTAAATTGTGCTTCCTGTTTTTTATAAAATGACTTAATCAAATATGACTCTGATTGCATCAGAGAAGGCCAGGTACCCTACACCATAAGAGGTGGTTTGAAATTTTGACTTGTCTACTTAAAGATCAGCAAAATTTGATCACAAGGTCAATTACGTCCCTGGGTGGGATTGAACCACCAACCTTTCGGTTAACAGCCGAATGCGCTAACCGATTGCGCCACAGAGACAGCTTGCAAAAGCATGTACTGACAAAGGCTAAAAAGCATTCATCTAGATAGTTTCCTAGAAAAAGGTTAAAAAGGCAATAATCTGGAGAGTTTTGCAAGATTTTTCTTCCATTGACCAACGAAGAAACACATTGGTACTTTCACATGATGAGTGAGTACTTCAGGATCTCTGACACTTACATGAGCACCAGAGTGGCGCAGCGGAAGCGTGCTGGGCCCATAACCCAGAGGTCGGTGGATCAAAACCATCCTCTGCTATGTGCACTTATTCTTTTGTTAATTAAATTCTTCCAAAACTGGAATTGATATTTTGACTCTTTTATTTTTACTTAAAGTACAATAACTTTTAACATTTTAATTTGTTTTAATAGTATATTGACAGCATTGTTTTCTTTCAGAAATCCACTTAATTTTCTTTACCCTATTACTGAAATGGTAATTGACAAAAACAAGCTACATTGTCACCAGAAGAGCAATGCAAAATGTACAATTGATATTTCAAAATCATCTTTCCATCTTGAATTTCAATGATGCATTGGGGCAACGATTTTGTGAGAAACATCTTCACCCTTAAAGAAAGATTTTCTTAACTTCTTACCTGTGTGCTGATTAGATATCACCTGGTTTTCACATTAAACAGATTCCCACTTGAGAAAGCAGCAAGGATGCAGTGAGGTTTATGTTTCCTGGTGTCAACCTGTATTATTTCAGTGGACATTGTAATGAGGATGCATCTTGCTGCCTTTCCAATGAAGCAAGTTTTAATCAGTAATAGGTGAAAAACCATTCCTACAAAGGTGTTAATCAGAGACTTGGCTTTGTGGACACTTTTCAGAGAGCAAATGTGTTAGCATAAAAATAAAGCCATAAAATGGAGAGCTGATTAATCACTCAATTGGATTTCTCTGCCTGCATAATTTTTTTTCTCTGCAACCTTATGCTAAATTGTGCTTCCTGTTTTTTATAAAATGACTTAATCAAATCTGACTCTGATTGCATCAGAAAAGGCCAGATACCCTACACTATAAGAGGTGGTTTGAAATTTTGACTTGTCTACTTAAAGATCACCAAAATTTGATCACACGGTCAATAACACCCCTGGTTGGGATTGAACCACCAACCTTTAGGTTAACAGCTGAATGCACTTACCGATTGCGCCACAGAGACAGCTTGCAAAAGCATGTACTGACAAAGGCTAAAAAGCATTCATCTAGAAAGTTTCCTAGAAAAACATTAAAAAGGCAATAATCTGGAGAGTTTTGAAAGATTTTTCTTCCATTGACCAACGAAGAAACACATTGGTACTTTCACATGATGAGTGAGTACTTCAGGATCTCTGACACTTACATGAGCAGCAGAGTGGCGCAGCGGAAGCGTGCTGGGCCCATAACCCAGAGGTCGGTGGATTGAAACCATCCTCTGCTATGTGCACTTATTTTTTTGTTAATTAAATTCTTCTAAAACTGGAATTGATATTTTGACTCTTTTATTTTTACTTAAAGTACAATAACTTTTAACATTTTAATTTGTTTTAATAGTATATTGACAGCATTGTTTTCTTTCAGAAATCCACTTAATTTTCTTTACCCTATTACTGAAATGGTAATTGACAAAAACAAGCTACATTGTCACCAGAAGAGCAATGCAAAATGTACAATTGATATTTCAAAATCATCTTTCCATCTTGAATTTCAATGATGCATTGGGGCAACGATTTTGTGAGAAACAATCTTCACCCTTAAAGAAAGATTTTCTTAACTTCTTACCTGTGTGCTGATTAGATATCACCTGGTTTTCACATTAAACAGATTCCCACTTGAGAAAGCAGCAAGGATGCAGTGAGGTTTATGTTTCCTGGTGTCAACCTGTATTATTTCAGTGGACATTGTAATGAGGATGCATCTTGCTGCCTTTCCAATGAAGCAAGTTTTAATCAGTAATAGGTGAAAAACCATTCCTACAAAGGTGTTAATCAGAGACTTGGCTTTGTGGACACTTTTCAGAGAGCAAATGTGTTAGCATAAAAATAAAGCCATAAAATGGAGAGCTGATTAATCACTCAATTGGATTTCTCTGCCTGCATAATTTTTTTCTCTGCAACCCCATGCTAAATTGTGCTTCCTGTTTTTTATAAAATGACTTAATCAAATCTGACTGCATCAGAGAAGGCCAGGTACCCTACACTATAAGAGGTGGTTTGAAATTTTGACTTGTCTACTTAAAGATCACCAAAATTTGATCACACGGTCAATAACACCCCTGGTTGGGATTGAACCACCAACCTTTAGGTTAACAGCTGAATGCACTTACCGATTGCGCCACAGAGACAGCTTGCAAAAGCATGTACTGACAAAGGCTAAAAAGCATTCATCTAGAAAGTTTCCTAGAAAAACATTAAAAAGGCAATAATCTGGAGAGTTTTGAAAGATTTTTCTTCCATTGACCAACGAAGAAACACATTGGTACTTTCACATGATGAGTGAGTACTTCAGGATCTCTGACACTTACATGAGCAGCAGAGTGGCACAGCGGAAGCGTGCTGGGCCCATAACCCAGAGGTCGGTGGATTGAAACCATCCTCTGCTATGTGCACTTATTTTTTTGTTAATTAAATTCTTCTAAAACTGGAATTGATATTTTGACTCTTTTATTTTTACTTAAAGTACAATAACTTTTAACATTTTAATTTGTTTTAATAGTATATTGACAGCATTGTTTTCTTTCAGAAATCCACTTAATTTTCTTTACCCTATTACTGAAATGGTAATTGACAAAAACAAGCTACATTGTCACCAGAAGAGCAATGCAAAATGTACAATTGATATTTCAAAATCATCTTTCCATCTTGAATTTCAATGATGCATTGGGGCAACGATTTTGTGAGAAACAATCTTCACCCTTAAAGAAAGATTTTCTTAACTTCTTACCTGTGTGCTGATTAGATATCACCTGGTTTTCACATTAAACAGATTCCCACTTGAGAAAGCAGCAAGGATGCAGTGAGGTTTATGTTTCCTGGTGTCAACCTGTATTATTTCAGTGGACATTGTAATGAGGATGCATCTTGCTGCCTTTCCAATGAAGCAAGTTTTAATCAGTAATAGGTGAAAAACCATTCCTACAAAGGTGTTAATCAGAGACTTGGCTTTGTGGACACTTTTCAGAGAGCAAATGTGTTAGCATAAAAATAAAGCCATAAAATGGAGAGCTGATTAATCACTCAATTGGATTTCTCTGCCTGCATAATTTTTTTCTCTGCAACCCCATGCTAAATTGTGCTTCCTGTTTTTTATAAAATGACTTAATCAAATCTGACTGCATCAGAGAAGGCCAGGTACCCTACACTATAAGAGGTGGTTTGAAATTTTGACTTGTCTACTTAAAGATCACCAAAATTTGATCACAAGGTCAATTACGTCCCTGGGTGCGATTGAACCACCAACCTTTCGGTTAACAGCCGAATGCGCTAACCGATTGCGCCACAGAGACAGCTTGCAAAAGCATGTACTGACAAAGGCTAAAAAGCATTCATCTAGAAAGTTTCCTCGAAAAAGGTTAAAAAGGCAATAATCTGGAGAGTTTTGCAAGATTTTTCTTCCATTGACCAAAGACGAAACACATTGGTACTTTCACATAATGAGTGAGTACTTCAGGATCTCTGACACTTACATGAGCAGCAGAGTGGGGCAGCAGAAGCGTGCTGGGCCCATAACCCAGAGGTCGTGGATTGAAACCATCCTCTGCTATGTGCACTTATTTTTTTGTTAATTAAATTCTTCCAAAACTGGAATTGATATTTTGACTCTTTTATTTTTACTTAAAGTACAATAACTTTTAACATTTTAATTTGTTTTAATAGTATATTGACAGCATTGTTTTCTTTCACAAATCCACTTAATTTTCTTTACCCTATTACTGAAATGGTAATTGACAAAAACAAGCTACATTGTCACCAGAAGAGCAATGCAAAATGTACAATTGATATTTCAAAATCATCTTTCCATCTTGAATTTCAATGATGCATTGGGGCAACGATTTTGTGAGAAACATCTTCACCCTTAAAGAAAGATTTTCTTAACTTCTTACCTGTGTGCTGATTAGATATCACCTGGTTTTCACATTAAACAGATTCCCACTTGAGAAAGCAGCAAGGATGCAGTGAGGTTTATGTTTCCTGGTGTCAACCTGTATTATTTCAGTGGACATTGTAATGAGGATGCATCTTGCTGCCTTTCCAATGAAGCAAGTTTTAATCAGTAATAGGTGAAAAACCATTCCTACAAAGGTGTTAATCAGAGACTTGGCTTTGTGGACACTTTTCAGAGAGCAAATGTGTTAGCATAAAAATAAAGCCATAAAATGGAGAGCTGATTAATCACTCAATTGGATTTCTCTGCCTGCATAATTTTTTTTCTCTGCAACCCCATGCTAAATTGTGCTTCCTGTTTTTTATAAAATGACTAAATCAAATATGACTCTGATTGCATCAGAGAAGGCCAGGTACCCTACACCATAAGAGGTGGTTTGAAATTTTGACTTGTCTACTTAAAGATCAGCAAAATTTGATCACAAGGTCAATTACGTCCCTGGGTGGGATTGAACCACCAACCTTTCGGTTAACAGGCGAATGCGCTAACCGATTTCGCCACAGAGACAGCTTGCAAAAGCATGTACTGACAAAGGCTAAAAAGCATTCATCTAGATAGTTTCCTAGAAAAAAGTTAAAAAGGCAATAATCTGGAGAGTTTTGCAAGATTTTTCTTCCATTGACCAACGAAGAAACACATTGGTACTTTCACATGATGAGTGAGTACTTCAGGATCTCTGACACTTACATGAGCAGCAGAGTGGCGCAGCGGAAGCGTGCCTGGCCCATAACCCAGAGGTTGGTGGATCGAAACCATCCTCTGCTATGTGCACTTATTTTTTTGTTAATTAAATTCTTCCAAAACTGGAATTGATATTTTGACTCTTTTATTTTTACTTAAAGTACAATAACTTTTAACATTTTAATTTGTTTTAATAGTATATTGACAGCATTGTTTTCTTTCAGAAATCCACTTAATTTTCTTTACCCTATTACTGAAATGGTAATTGACAAAAACAAGCTACATTGTCACCAGAAGAGCAATGCAAAATGTACAATTGATATTTCAAAATCATCTTTCCATCTTGAATTTCAATGATGCATTGGGGCAACGATTTTGTGAGAAACATCTTCACCCTTAAAGAAAGATTTTATTAACTTCTTACCTGTGTGCTGATTAGATATCACCTGGTTTTCACATTAAACAGATTCCCACTTGAGAAAGCAGCAAGGATGCAGTGAGGTTTATGTTTCCTGGTGTCAACCTGTATTATTTCAGTGGACATTGTAATGAGGATGCATCTTGCTGCCTTTCCAATGAAGCAAGTTTTAATCAGTAATAGGTGAAAAACCATTCCTACAAAGGTGTTAATCAGAGACTTGGCTTTGTGGACACTTTTCAGAGAGCAAATGTGTTAGCATAAAAATAAAGCCATAGTATGGAGAGCTGATTAATCACTCAATTGGATTTCTCTGCCTGCATAATTTTTTTTCTCTGCAACCCCATGCTAAATTGTGCTTCCTGTTTTTTATAAAATGACTTAATCAAATCTGATTGCATCAGAGAAGGCCAGGTACCCTACACTATAAGAGGTGGTTTGAAATTTTGACTTGTCTACTTAAAGATCACCAAAATTTGATCACAAGGTCAATTACGTCCCTGGGTGGGATTGAACCACCAACCTTTCGGTTAACAGCCGAATGCGCTAACCGATTGCGCCACAGAGACAGCTTGCAAAAGCATGTACTGACAAAGGCTAAAAAGCATTCATCTAGAAAGTTTCCTAGAAAAAGGTTAAAAAGGCAATAATCTGGAGAGTTTTGCAAGATTTTTCTTCCATTGACCAACGAAGAAACACATTGGTACTTTCACATGATGAGTGAGTACTTCAGGATCTCTGACACTTACATGAGCAGCAGAGTGGCGCAGCGGAAGCGTGCTGGGCCCATAACCCAGAGGTCGGTGGATCGAAACCATCCTCTGCTATGTGCACTTATTTTTTTGTTAATTAAATTCTTCCAAAACTGGAATTGATATTTTGACTCTTTTATTTTTACTTAAAGTACAATAACTTTTAACATTTTAATTTGTTTTAATAGTATATTGACAGCATTGTTTTCTTTCAGAAATCCACTTAATTTTCTTTACCCTATTACTGAAATGGTAATTGACAAAAACAAGCTACATTGTCACCAGAAGAGCAATGCAAAATGTACAATTGATATTTCAAAATCATCTTTCCATCTTGAATTTCAATGATGCATTGGGGCAACGATTTTGTGAGAAACATCTTCACCCTTAAAGAAAGATTTTCTTAACTTCTTACCTGTGTGCTGATTAGATATCACCTGGTTTTCACATTAAACAGATTCCCACTTGAGAAAGCAGCAAGGATGCAGTGAGGTTTATGTTTCCTGGTGTCAACCTGTATTATTTCAGTGGACATTGTAATGAGGATGCATCTTGCTGCCTTTCCAATGAAGCAAGTTTTAATCAGTAATAGGTGAAAAACCATTCCTACAAAGGTGTTAATCAGAGACTTGGCTTTGTGGACACTTTTCAGAGAGCAAATGTGTTAGCATAAAAATAAAGCCATAAAATGGAGAGCTGATTAATCACTCAATTGGATTTCTCTGCCTGCATAATTTTTTTTCTCTGCAACCCCATGCTAAATTGTGCTTCCTGTTTTTTATAAAATGACTTAATCAAATATGACTCTGATTGCATCAGAGAAGGCCAGGTACCCTACACCATAAGAGGTGGTTTGAAATTTTGACTTGTCTACTTAAAGATCAGCAAAATTTGATCACAAGGTCAATTACGTCCCTGGGTGGGATTGAACCACCAACCTTTCGGTTAACAGCCGAATGCGCTAACCGATTGCGCCACAGAGACAGCTTGCAAAAGCATGTACTGACAAAGGCTAAAAAGCATTCATCTAGATAGTTTCCTAGAAAAAAGTTAAAAAGGCAATAATCTGGAGAGTTTTGCAAGATTTTTCTTCCATTGACCAACGAAGAAACACATTGGTACTTTCACATGATGAGTGAGTACTTCAGGATCTCTGACACTTACATGAGCAGCAGAGTGGCGCAGCGGAAGCGTGCTGGGCCCATAACCCAGAGGTTGGTGGATCGAAACCATCCTCTGCTATGTGCACTTATTTTTTTGTTAATTAAATTCTTCCAAAACTGGAATTGATATTTTGACTCTTTTATTTTTACTTAAAGTACAATAACTTTTAACATTTTAATTTGTTTTAATAGTATATTGACAGCATTGTTTTCTTTCAGAAATCCACTTAATTTTCTTTACCCTATTACTGAAATGGTAATTGACAAAAACAAGCTACATTGTCACCAGAAGAGCAATGCAAAATGTACAATTGATATTTCAAAATCATCTTTCCATCTTGAATTTCAATGATGCATTGGGGCAACGATTTTGTGAGAAACATCTTCACCCTTAAAGAAAGATTTTCTTAACTTCTTACCTGTGTGCTGATTAGATATCACCTGGTTTTCACATTAAACAGATTCCCACTTGAGAAAGCAGCAAGGATGCAGTGAGGTTTATGTTTCCTGGTGTCAACCTGTATTATTTCAGTGGACATTGTAATGAGGATGCATCTTGCTGCCTTTCCAATGAAGCAAGTTTTAATCAGTAATAGGTGAAAAACCATTCCTACAAAGGTGTTAATCAGAGACTTGGCTTTGTGGACACTTTTCAGAGAGCAAATGTGTTAGCATAAAAATAAAGCCATAAAATGGAGAGCTGATTAATCACTCAATTGGATTTCTCTGCCTGCATAATTTTTTTTCTCTGCAACCCCATGCTAAATTGTGCTTCCTGTTTTTTATAAAATGACTTAATCAAATATGACTCTGATTGCATCAGAGAAGGCCAGGTACCCTACACCATAAGAGGTGGTTTGAAATTTTGACTTGTCTACTTAAAGATCAGCAAAATTTGATCACAAGGTCAATTACGTCCCTGGGTGGGATTGAACCACCAACCTTTCGGTTAACAGCCGAATGCGCTAACCGATTGCGCCACAGAGACAGCTTGCAAAAGCATGTACTGACAAAGGCTAAAAAGCATTCATCTAGATAGTTTCCTAGAAAAAAGTTAAAAAGGCAATAATCTGGAGAGTTTTGCAAGATTTTTCTTCCATTGACCAACGAAGAAACACATTGGTACTTTCACATGATGAGTGAGTACTTCAGGATCTCTGACACTTACATGAGCAGCAGAGTGGCGCAGCGGAAGCGTGCTGGGCCCATAACCCAGAGGTTGGTGGATCGAAACCATCCTCTGCTATGTGCACTTATTTTTTTGTTAATTAAATTCTTTCAAAACTGGAATTGATATTTTGACTCTTTTATTTTTACTTAAAGTACAATAACTTTTAACATTTTAATTTGTTTTAATAGTATATTGACAGCATTGTTTTCTTTCAGAAATCCACTTAATTTTCTTTACCCTATTACTGAAATGGTAATTGACAAAAACAAGCTACATTGTCACCAGAAGAGCAATGCAAAATGTACAATTGATATTTCAAAATCATCTTTCCATCTTGAATTTCAATGATGCATTGGGGCAACGATTTTGTGAGAAACATCTTCACCCTTAAAGAAAGATTTTCTTAACTTCTTACCTGTGTGCTGATTAGATATCACCTGGTTTTCACATTAAACAGATTCCCACTTGAGAAAGCAGCAAGGATGCAGTGAGGTTTATGTTTCCTGGTGTCAACCTGTATTATTTCAGTGGACATTGTAATGAGGATGCATCTTGCTGCCTTTCCAATGAAGCAAGTTTTAATCAGTAATAGGTGAAAAACCATTCCTACAAAGGTGTTAATCAGAGACTTGGCTTTGTGGACACTTTTCAGAGAGCAAATGTGTTAGCATAAAAATAAAGCCATAGTATGGAGAGCTGATTAATCACTCAATTGGATTTCTCTGCCTGCATAATTTTTTTTCTCTGCAACCCCATGCTAAATTGTGCTTCCTGTTTTTTATAAAATGACTTAATCAAATCTGATTGCATCAGAGAAGGCCAGGTACCCTACACTATAAGAGGTGGTTTGAAATTTTGACTTGTCTACTTAAAGATCACCAAAATTTGATCACAAGGTCAATTACGTCCCTGGGTGGGATTGAACCACCAACCTTTCGGTTAACAGCCGAATGCGCTAACCGATTGCGCCACAGAGACAGCTTGCAAAAGCATGTACTGACAAAGGCTAAAAAGCATTCATCTAGAAAGTTTCCTAGAAAAAGGTTAAAAAGGCAATAATCTGGAGAGTTTTGCAAGATTTTTCTTCCATTGACCAACGAAGAAACACATTGGTACTTTCACATGATGAGTGAGTACTTCAGGATCTCTGACACTTACATGAGCAGCAGAGTGGCGCAGCGGAAGCGTGCTGGGCCCATAACCCAGAGGTCGGTGGATCGAAACCATCCTCTGCTATGTGCACTTATTTTTTTGTTAATTAAATTCTTCCAAAACTGGAATTGATATTTTGACTCTTTTATTTTTACTTAAAGTACAATAACTTTTAACATTTTAATTTGTTTTAATAGTATATTGACAGCATTGTTTTCTTTCAGAAATCCACTTAATTTTCTTTACCCTATTACTGAAATGGTAATTGACAAAAACAAGCTACATTGTCACCAGAAGAGCAATGCAAAATGTACAATTGATATTTCAAAATCATCTTTCCATCTTGAATTTCAATGATGCATTGGGGCAACGATTTTGTGAGAAACATCTTCACCCTTAAAGAAAGATTTTCTTAACTTCTTACCTGTGTGCTGATTAGATATCACCTGGTTTTCACATTAAACAGATTCCCACTTGAGAAAGCAGCAAGGATGCAGTGAGGTTTATGTTTCCTGGTGTCAACCTGTATTATTTCAGTGGACATTGTAATGAGGATGCATCTTGCTGCCTTTCCAATGAAGCAAGTTTTAATCAGTAATAGGTGAAAAACCATTCCTACAAAGGTGTTAATCAGAGACTTGGCTTTGTGGACACTTTTCAGAGAGCAAATGTGTTAGCATAAAAATAAAGCCATAAAATGGAGAGCTGATTAATCACTCAATTGGATTTCTCTGCCTGCATAATTTTTTTTCTCTGCAACCCCATGCTAAATTGTGCTTCCTGTTTTTTATAAAATGACTTAATCAAATATGACTCTGATTGCATCAGAGAAGGCCAGGTACCCTACACCATAAGAGGTGGTTTGAAATTTTGACTTGTCTACTTAAAGATCAGCAAAATTTGATCACAAGGTCAATTACGTCCCTGGGTGGGATTGAACCACCAACCTTTCGGTTAACAGCCGAATGCGCTAACCGATTGCGCCACAGAGACAGCTTGCAAAAGCATGTACTGACAAAGGCTAAAAAGCATTCATCTAGATAGTTTCCTAGAAAAAAGTTAAAAAGGCAATAATCTGGAGAGTTTTGCAAGATTTTTCTTCCATTGACCAACGAAGAAACACATTGGTACTTTCACATGATGAGTGAGTACTTCAGGATCTCTGACACTTACATGAGCAGCAGAGTGGCGCAGCGGAAGCGTGCTGGGCCCATAACCCAGAGGTTGGTGGATCGAAACCATCCTCTGCTATGTGCACTTATTTTTTTGTTAATTAAATTCTTCCAAAACTGGAATTGATATTTTGACTCTTTTATTTTTACTTAAAGTACAATAACTTTTAACATTTTAATTTGTTTTAATAGTATATTGACAGCATTGTTTTCTTTCAGAAATCCACTTAATTTTCTTTACCCTATTACTGAAATGGTAATTGACAAAAACAAGCTACATTGTCACCAGAAGAGCAATGCAAAATGTACAATTGATATTTCAAAATCATCTTTCCATCTTGAATTTCAATGATGCATTGGGGCAACGATTTTGTGAGAAACATCTTCACCCTTAAAGAAAGATTTTCTTAACTTCTTACCTGTGTGCTGATTAGATATCACCTGGTTTTCACATTAAACAGATTCCCACTTGAGAAAGCAGCAAGGATGCAGTGAGGTTTATGTTTCCTGGTGTCAACCTGTATTATTTCAGTGGACATTGTAATGAGGATGCATCTTGCTGCCTTTCCAATGAAGCAAGTTTTAATCAGTAATAGGTGAAAAACCATTCCTACAAAGGTGTTAATCAGAGACTTGGCTTTGTGGACACTTTTCAGAGAGCAAATGTGTTAGCATAAAAATAAAGCCATAAAATGGAGAGCTGATTAATCACTCAATTGGATTTCTCTGCCTGCATAATTTTTTTTCTCTGCAACCCCATGCTAAATTGTGCTTCCTGTTTTTTATAAAATGACTTAATCAAATATGACTCTGATTGCATCAGAGAAGGCCAGGTACCCTACACCATAAGAGGTGGTTTGAAATTTTGACTTGTCTACTTAAAGATCAGCAAAATTTGATCACAAGGTCAATTACGTCCCTGGGTGGGATTGAACCACCAACCTTTCGGTTAACAGCCGAATGCGCTAACCGATTGCGCCACAGAGACAGCTTGCAAAAGCATGTACTGACAAAGGCTAAAAAGCATTCATCTAGATAGTTTCCTAGAAAAAAGTTAAAAAGGCAATAATCTGGAGAGTTTTGCAAGATTTTTCTTCCATTGACCAACGAAGAAACACATTGGTACTTTCACATGATGAGTGAGTACTTCAGGATCTCTGACACTTACATGAGCAGCAGAGTGGCGCAGCGGAAGCGTGCTGGGCCCATAACCCAGAGGTTGGTGGATCGAAACCATCCTCTGCTATGTGCACTTATTTTTTTGTTAATTAAATTCTTCCAAAACTGGAATTGATATTTTGACTCTTTTATTTTTACTTAAAGTACAATAACTTTTAACATTTTAATTTGTTTTAATAGTATATTGACAGCATTGTTTTCTATCAGAAATCCACTTAATTTTCTTTACCCTATTACTGAAATGGTAATTGACAAAAACAAGCTACATTGTCACCAGAAGAGCAATGCAAAATGTACAATTGATATTTCAAAATCATCTTTCCATCTTGAATTTCAATGATGCATTGGGGCAACGATTTTGTGAGAAACATCTTCACCCTTAAAGAAAGATTTTCTTAACTTCTTACCTGTGTGCTGATTAGATATCACCTGGTTTTCACATTAAACAGATTCCCACTTGAGAAAGCAGCAAGGATGCAGTGAGGTTTATGTTTCCTGGTGTCAACCTGTATTATTTCAGTGGACATTGTAATGAGGATGCATCTTGCTGCCTTTCCAATGAAGCAAGTTTTAATCAGTAATAGGTGAAAAACCATTCCTACAAAGGTGTTAATCAGAGACTTGGCTTTGTGGACACTTTTCAGAGAGCAAATGTGTTAGCATAAAAATAAAGCCATAAAATGGAGAGCTGATTAATCACTCAATTGGATTTCTCTGCCTGCATAATTTTTTTTCTCTGCAACCCCATGCTAAATTGTGCTTCCTGTTTTTTTATAAAATGACTTAATCAAATATGACTCTGATTGCATCAGAGAAGGCCAGGTACCCTACACCATAAGAGGTGGTTTGAAATTTTGACTTGTCTACTTAAAGATCAGCAAAATTTGATCACAAGGTCAATTACGTCCCTGGGTGGGATTGAACCACCAACCTTTCGGTTAACAGCCGAATGCGCTAACCGATTGCGCCACAGAGACAGCTTGCAAAAGCATGTACTGACAAAGGCTAAAAAGCATTCATCTAGATAGTTTCCTAGAAAAAAGTTAAAAAGGCAATAATCTGGAGAGTTTTGCAAGATTTTTCTTCCATTGACCAACGAAGAAACACATTGGTACTTTCACATGATGAGTGAGTACTTCAGGATCTCCGACACTTACATGAGCAGCAGAGTGGCGCAGCGGAAGCGTGCTGGGCCCATAACCCAGAGGTTGGTGGATCGAAACCATCCTCTGCTATGTGCACTTATTTTTTTGTTAATTAAATTCTTCCAAAACTGGAATTGATATTTTGACTCTTTTATTTTTACTTAAAGTACAATAACTTTTAACATTTTAATTTGTTTTAATAGTATATTGACAGCATTGTTTTCTATCAGAAATCCACTTAATTTTCTTTACCCTATTACTGAAATGGTAATTGACAAAAACAAGCTACATTGTCACCAGAAGAGCAATGCAAAATGTACAATTGATATTTCAAAATCATCTTTCCATCTTGAATTTCAATGATGCATTGGGGCAACGATTTTGTGAGAAACATCTTCACCCTTAAAGAAAGATTTTCTTAACTTCTTACCTGTGTGCTGATTAGATATCACCTGGTTTTCACATTAAACAGATTCCCACTTGAGAAAGCAGCAAGGATGCAGTGAGGTTTATGTTTCCTGGTGTCAACCTGTATTATTTCAGTGGACATTGTAATGAGGATGCATCTTGCTGCCTTTCCAATGAAGCAAGTTTTAATCAGTAATAGGTGAAAAACCATTCCTACAAAGGTGTTAATCAGAGACTTGGCTTTGTGGACACTTTTCAGAGAGCAAATGTGTTAGCATAAAAATAAAGCCATAGTATGGAGAGCTGATTAATCACTCAATTGGATTTCTCTGCCTGCATAATTTTTTTTCTCTGCAACCCCATGCTAAATTGTGCTTCCTGTTTTTTATAAAATGACTTAATCAAATCTGATTGCATCAGAGAAGGCCAGGTACCCTACACTATAAGAGGTGGTTTGAAATTTTGACTTGTCTACTTAAAGATCAGCAAAATTTGATCACAAGGTCAATTACGTCCCTGGGTGGGATTGAACCACCAACCTTTCGGTTAACAGCCGAATGCGCTAACCGATTGCGCCACAGAGACAGCTTGCAAAAGCATGTACTGACAAAGGCTAAAAAGCATTCATCTAGAAAGTTTCCTAGAAAAAGGTTAAAAAGGCAATAATCTGGAGAGTTTTGCAAGATTTTTCTTCCATTGACCAACGAAGAAACACATTGGTACTTTCACATGATGAGTGAGTACTTCAGGATCTCTGACACTTACATGAGCAGCAGAGTGGCGCAGCGGAAGCGTGCTGGGCCCATAACCCAGAGGTCGGTGGATCGAAACCATCCTCTGCTATGTGCACTTATTTTTTTGTTAATTAAATTCTTCCAAAACTGGAATTGATATTTTGACTCTTTTATTTTTACTTAAAGTACAATAACTTTTAACATTTTAATTTGTTTTAATAGTATATTGACAGCATTGTTTTCTTTCAGAAATCCACTTAATTTTCTTTACCCTATTACTGAAATGGTAATTGACAAAAACAAGCTACATTGTCACCAGAAGAGCAATGCAAAATGTACAATTGATATTTCAAAATCATCTTTCCATCTTGAATTTCAATGATGCATTGGGGCAACGATTTTGTGAGAAACATCTTCACCCTTAAAGAAAGATTTTCTTAACTTCTTACCTGTGTGCTGATTAGATATCACCTGGTTTTCACATTAAACAGATTCCCACTTGAGAAAGCAGCAAGGATGCAATGAGGTTTATGTTTCCTGGTGTCAACCTGTATTATTTCAGTGGACATTGTAATGAGGATGCATCTTGCTGCCTTTCCAATGAAGCAAGTTTTAATCAGTAATAGGTGAAAAACCATTCCTACAAAGGTGTTAATCAGAGACTTGGCTTTGTGGACACTTTTCAGAGAGCAAATGTGTTAGCATAAAAATAAATCCATAGTATGGAGAGCTGATTAATCACTCAATTGGATTTCTCTGCCTGCATAATTTTTTTTCTCTGCAACCCCATGCTAAATTGTGCTTCCTGTTTTTTATAAAATGACTTAATCAAATCTGATTGCATCAGAGAAGGCCAGGTACCCTACACTATAAGAGGTGGTTTGAAATTTTGACTTGTCTACTTAAAGATCACCAAAATTTGATCACAAGGTCAATTACGTCCCTGGGTGGGATTGAACCACCAACCTTTCGGTTAACAGCCGAATGCGCTAACCAATTGCGCCACAGAGACAGCTTGCAAAAGCATGTACTGACAAAGGCTAAAAAGCATTCATCTAGAAAGTTTCCTAGAAAAAGGTTAAAAAGGCAATAATCTGGAGAGTTTTGCAAGATTTTTCTTCCATTGAACAACGAAGAAACACATTGGTACTTTCACATGATGAGTGAGTACTTCAGGATCTCTGACACTTACATGAGCAGCAGAGTGGCTCAGCGGAAGCGTGCTGGGCCCATAACCCAGAGGTCGGTGGATCAAAACCATCCTCTGCTATGTGCACTTATTTTTTTGTTAATTAAATTCTTCCAAAACTGGAATTGATATTTTGACTCTTTTATTTTTACTTACAGTACAATAACTTTTAACATTTTAATTTGTTTTAATAGTATATTGACAGCATTGTTTTCTTTCAGAAATCCACTTAATTTTCTTTACCCTATTACTGAAATGGTAATTGACAAAAACAAGCTACATTGTCACCAGATGAGCAATGCAAAATGTACAATTGATATTTCAAAATCATCTTTCCATCTTGAATTTCAATGATGCATTGGGGCAACGATTTTGTGAGAAACATTTTCACCCTTAAAGAAAGATTTTCTTAACTTCTTACCTGTGTGCTGATTAGATATCACCTGGTTTTCACATTAAACAGATTCCCACTTGAGAAAGCAGCAAGGATGCAGTGAGGTTTATGTTTCCTGGTGTCAACCTGTATTATTTCAGTGGACATTGTAATGAGGATGCATCTTGCTGCCTTTCCAATGAAGCAAGTTTTAATCAGTAATAGGTGAAAAACCATTCCTACAAAGGTGTTAATCAGAGACTTGGCTTTGTGGACACTTTTCAGAGAGCAAATGTGTTAGCATAAAAATAAAGCCATAAAATGGAGAGCTGATTAATCACTCAATTGGATTTCTCTGCCTGCATCATTTTTTTTCTCTGCAACCCCATGCTAAATTGTGCTTCCTGTTTTTTATAAAATGACTTAATCAAATATGACTCTGATTGCATCAGAGAAGGCCAGGTACCCTACACCATAAGAGGTGGTTTGAAATTTTGACTTGTCTACTTAAAGATCAGCAAAATTTGATCACAAGGTCAATTACGTCCCTGGGCGGGATTGAACCACCAACCTTTCGGTTAACAGCCGAATGCGCTAACCGATTGCGCCACAGAGACAGCTTGCAAAAGCATGTACTGACAAAGGCTAAAAAGCATTCATCTAGAAAGTTTCCTAGAAAAAAGTTAAAAAGGCAATAATCTGGAGAGTTTTGCAAGATTTTTCTTCCATTGACCAACGAAGAAACACATTGGTACTTTCACATGATGAGTGAGTACTTCAGGATCTCTGACACTTACATGAGCAGCAGAGTGGCGCAGCGGAAGCGTGCTGGGCCCATAACCCAGAGGTCGGTGGATCAAAACCATCCTCTGCTATGTGCACTTATTTTTTTAATTAAATTCTTCCAAAACTGGAATTGATATTTTGACTCTTTTATTTTTACTTAAAGTACAATAACTTTTAACATTTTAATTTGTTTTAATAGTATATTGACAGCATTGTTTTCTTTCAGAAATCCACTTAATTTTCTTTACCCTATTACTGAAATGGTAATTGACAAAAACAAGTTACATTGTCACCAGAAGAGCAATGCAAAATGTACAATTGATATTTCAAAATCATCTTTCCATCTTGAATTTCAATGATGCATTGGGGCAACGATTTTGTGAGAAACATCTTCACCCTTAAAGAAAGATTTTCTTAACTTCTTACCTGTGTGCTGATTAGATATCACCTGGTTTTCACATTAAACAGATTCCCACTTGAGAAAGCAGCAAGGATGCAGTGAGGTTTATGTTTCCTGGTGTCAACCTGTATTATTTCAGTGGACATTGTAATGAGGATGCATCTTGCTGCCTTTCCAATGAAGCAAGTTTTAATCAGTAATAGGTGAAAAACCATTCCTACAAAGGTGTTAATCAGAGACTTGGCTTTGTGGACACTTTTCAGAGAGCAAATGTGTTAGCATAAAAATAAAGCCATAAAATGGAGAGCTGATTAATCACTCAATTGGATTTCTCTGCCTGCATCATTTTTTTTCTCTGCAACCCCATGCTAAATTGTGCTTCCTGTTTTTTATAAAATGACTTAATCAAATATGACTCTGATTGCATCAGAGAAGGCCAGGTACCCTACACCATAAGAGGTGGTTTGAAATTTTGACTTGTCTACTTAAAGATCAGCAAAATTTGATCACAAGGTCAATTACGTCCCTGGTTGGGATTGAACCACCAACCTTTCGGTTAACAGCCGAATGCGCTAACCGATTGCGCCACAGAGACAGCTTGCAAAAGCATGTACTGACAAAGGCTAAAAAGCATTCATCTAGAAAGTTTCCTAGAAAAAGGTTAAAAAGGCAATAATCTGGAGAGTTTTGCAAGATTTTTCTTCCATTGACCAACGAAGAAACACATTGGTACTTTCACATGATGAGTGAGTACTTCAGGATCTCTGACACTTACATGAGCAGCAGAGTGGCGCAGCGGAAGCGTGCTGGGCCCATAACCCAGAGGTCGGTGGATCGAAACCATCCTCTGCTATGTGCCCTTATTTTTTTGTTAATTAAATTCTTCCAAAACTGGAATTGATATTTTGACTCTTTTATTTTTACTTAAAGTACAATAACTTTTAACATTTTAATTTGTTTTAATAGTATATTGACAGCATTGTTTTCTTTCAGAAATCCACTTAATTTTCTTTACCCTATTACTGAAATGGTAATTGACAAAAACAAGCTACATTGTCACCAGAAGAGCAATGCAAAATGTACAATTGATATTTCAAAATCATCTTTCCATCTTGAATTTCAATGATGCATTGGGGCAACGATTTTGTGAGAAACATCTTCACCCTTAAAGAAAGATTTTCTTAACTTCTTACCTGTGTGCTGATTAGATATCACCTGGTTTTCACATTAAACAGATTCCCACTTGAGAAAGCAGCAAGGATGCAGTGAGGTTTATGTTTCCTGGTGTCAACCTGTATTATTTCAGTGGACATTGTAATGAGGATGCATCTTGCTGCCTTTCCAATGAAGCAAGTTTTAATCAGTAATAGGTGAAAAACCATTCCTACAAAGGTGTTAATCAGAGACTTGGCTTTGTGGACACTTTTCAGAGAGCAAATGTGTTAGCATAAAAATAAAGCCATAAAATGGAGAGCTGATTAATCACTCAATTGGATTTCTCTGCCTGCATCATTTTTTTTCTCTGCAACCCCATGCTAAATTGTGCTTCCTGTTTTTTATAAAATGACTTAATCAAATATGACTCTGATTGCATCAGAGAAGGCCAGGTACCCTACACCATAAGAGGTGGTTTGAAATTTTGACTTGTCTACTTAAAGATCAGCAAAATTTGATCACAAGGTCAATTACGTCCCTGGTTGGGATTGAACCACCAACCTTTCGGTTAACAGCCGAATGCGCTAACCGATTGCGCCACAGAGACAGCTTGCAAAAGCATGTACTGACAAAGGCTAAAAAGCATCCATCTAGAAAGTTTCCTAGAAAAAGGTTAAAAAGGCAATAATCTGGAGAGTTTTGCAAGATTTTTCTTCCATTGACCAACGAAGAAACACATTGGTACTTTCACATGATGAGTGAGTACTTCAGGATCTCTGACACTTACATGAGCAGCAGAGTGGCGCAGCGGAAGCGTGCTGGGCCCATAACCCAGAGGTCGGTGGATCGAAACCATCCTCTGCTATGTGCACTTAATTTTTTGTTAATTAAATTCTTCCAAAACTGGAATTGATATTTTGACTCTTTTATTTTTACTTAAAGTACAATAACTTTTAACATTTTAATTTGTTTTAATAGTATATTGACAGCATTGTTTTCTTTCAGAAATCCACTTAATTTTCTTTACCCTATTACTGAAATGGTAATTGACAAAAACAAGCTACATTGTCACCAGAAGAGCAATGCAAAATGTACAATTGATATTTCAAAATCATCTTTCCATCTTGAATTTCAATGATGCATTGGGGCAATGATTTTGTGAGAAACATCTTCACCCTTAAAGAAAGATTTTCTTAACTTCTTACCTGTGTGCTGATTAGATATCACCTGGTTTTCACATTAAACAGATTCCCACTTGAGAAAGCAGCAAGGATGCAGTGAGGTTTATGTTTCCTGGTGTCAACCTGTATTATTTCAGTGGACATTGTAATGAGGATGCATCTTGCTGCCTTTCCAATGAAGCAAGTTTTAATCAGTAATAGGTGAAAAACCATTCCTACAAAGGTGTTAATCAGAGACTTGGCTTTGTGGACACTTTTCAGAGAGCAAATGTGTTAGCATAAAAATAAAGCCATAAAATGGAGAGCTGATTAATCACTCAATTGGATTTCTCTGCCTGCATCATTTTTTTTCACTGCAACCCCATGCTAAATTGTGCTTCCTGTTTTTTATAAAATGACTTAATCAAATATGACTCTGATTGCATCAGAGAAGGCCAGGTACCCTACACCATAAGAGGTGGTTTGAAATTTTGACTTGTCTACTTAAAGATCAGCAAAATTTGATCACAAGGTCAATTACGTCCCTGGTTGGGATTGAACCACCAACCTTTCGGTTAACAGCCGAATGCGCTAACCGATTGCGCCACAGAGACAGCTTACAAAAGCATGTACTGACAAAGGCTAAAAAGCATTCATCTAGAAAGTTTCCTAGAAAAAGGTTAAAAAGGCAATAATCTGGAGTTTTGCAAGATTTTTCTTCCATTGACCAACGAAGAAACACATTGGTACTTTCACATGATGAGTGAGTACTTCAGGATCTCTGACACTTACATGAGCAGCAGAGTGGCGCAGCGGAAGCGTGCTGGGCCCATAACCCAGAGGTCGGTGGATCGAAACCATCCTCTGCTATGTGCACTTATTTTTTTGTTAATTAAATTCTTCCAAAACTGGAATTGATATTTTGACTGTTTTATTTTTACTTAAAGTACAATAAATTTTAACATTTTAATTTGTTTTAATAGTATATTGACAGCATTGTTTTCTTTCAGAAATCCACTTAATTTTCTTTACCCTATTACTGAAATGGTAATTGACAAAAACAAGCTACATTGTCACCAGAAGAGCAATGCAAAATGTACAATTGATATTTCAAAATCATCTTTCCATCTTGAATTTCAATGATGCATTGGGGCAACGATTTTGTGAGAAACATCTTCACCCTTAAAGAAAGATTTTCTTAACTTCTTACCTGTGTGCTGATTAGATATCACCTGGTTTTCACATTAAACAGATTCCCACTTGAGAAAGCAGCAAGGATGCAGTGAGGTTTATGTTTCCTGGTGTCAACCTGTATTATTTCAGTGGACATTGTAATGAGGATGCATCTTGCTGCCTTTCCAATGAAGCAAGTTTTAATCAGTAATAGGTGAAAAACCATTGCTACAAAGGTGTTAATCAGAGACTTGGCTTTGTGGACACTTTTCAGATCGCAAATGTTTTAGCATAAAAATAAAGCCATAAAATGGAGAGCTGATTAATCACTCAATTGGATTTCTCTGCCTGCATCATTTTTTTTCTCTGCAACCCCATGCTAAATTGTGCTTCCTGTTTTTTATAAAATGACTTAATCAAATATGACTCTGATTGCATCAGAGAAGGCCAGGTACCCTACACCATAAGAGGTGGTTTGAAATTTTGACTTGTCTACTTAAAGATCAGCAAAATTTGATCACAAGGTCAATTACATCGCTGGTTAGGATTGAACCACCAACCTTTCGGTTAACAGCCGAATGCGCTAACCGATTGCGCCACAGAGACAGCTTGCAAAAGCATGTACTGACAAAGGCTAAAAAGCATTCATCTAGAAAGTTTCCTAGAAAAAGGTTAAAAAGGCAATAATCTGGAGAGTTTTGCAAGATTTTTCTTCCATTGACCAACGAAGAAACACATTGGTACTTTCACATGATGAGTGAGTACTTCAGGATCTCTGACACTTACATGAGCAGCAGTGTGGCGCAGTGGAAGCGTGCTGGGCCCATAACCCAGAGGTCGGTGGATCGAAACCATCCTCTGCTATGTGCAGTTATTTTTTTGTTAATTAAATTCTTCCAAAACTGGAATTGATATTTTGACTCTTTTATTTTTACTTAAAGTACAATAACTTTTAACATTTTAATTTGTTTTAATAGTATATTGACAGCATTGTTTTCTTTCAGAAATCCACTTAATTTTCTTTACCCTATTACTGAAATGGTAATTGACAAAAACAAGCTACATTGTCACCAGAAGAGCAATGCAAAATGTACAATTGATATTTCAAAATCATCTTTCCATCTTGAATTTCAATGATGCATTGGGGCAACGATTTTGTGAGAAACATCTTCACCCTTAAAGAAAGATTTTCTTAACTTCTTACCTGTGTGCTGATTAGATATCACCTGGTTTTCACATTAAACAGATTCCCACTTGAGAAAGCAGCAAGGATGCAGTGAGGTTTATGTTTCCTGGTGTCAACCTGTATTATTTCAGTGGACATTGTAATGAGGATGCATCTTGCTGCCTTTCCAATGAAGCAAGTTTTAATCAGTAATAGGTGAAAAACCATTCCTACAAAGGTGTTAATCAGAGACTTGGCTTTGTGGACACTTTTCAGAGAGCAAATGTGTTAGCATAAAAATAAAGCCATAAAATGGAGAGCTGATTAATCACTCAATTGGATTTCTCTGCCTGCATCATTTTTTTTCTCTGCAACCCCATGCTAAATTGTGCTTCCTGTTTTTTATAAAATGACTTAATCAAATATGACTCTGATTGCATCAGAGAAGGCCAGGTACCCTACACCATAAGAGGTGGTTTGAAATTTTGACTTGTCTACTTAAAGATCAGCAAAATTTGATCACAAGGTCAATTACGTCCCTGGTTGGGATTGAACCACCAACCTTTCGGTTAACAGCCGAATGCGCTAACCGATTGCGCCACAGAGACAGCTTGCAAAAGCATGTACTGACAAAGGCTAAAAAGCATTCATCTAGAAAGTTTCCTAGAAAAAGGTTAAAAAGGCAATAATCTGGAGAGTTTTGCAAGATTTTTCTTCCATTGACCAACGAAGAAACACATTGGTACTTTCACATGATGAGTGAGTACTTCAGGATCTCTGACACTTACATGAGCAGCAGAGTGGCGCAGCGGAAGCGTGCTGGGCCCATAACCCAAAGGTCGGTGGATCGAAACCATCCTCTGCTATGTGCAGTTATTTTTTTGTTAATTAAATTCTTCCAAAACTGGAATTGATATTTTGACTCTTTTATTTTTACTTAAAGTACAATAACTTTTAACATTTTAATTTGTTTTAATAGTATATTGACAGCATTGTTTTCTTTCAGAAATCCACTTAATTTTCTTTACCCTATTACTGAAATGGTAATTGACAAAAACAAGCTACATTGTCACCAGAAGAGCAATGCAAAATGTACAATTGATATTTCAAAATCATCTTTCCATCTTGAATTTCAATGATGCATTGGGGCAACGATTTTGTGAGAAACATCTTCACCCTTAAAGAAAGATTTTCTTAACTTCTTACCTGTGTGCTGATTAGATATCACCTGGTTTTCACATTAAACAGATTCCCACTTGAGAAAGCAGCAAGGATGCAGTGAGGTTTATGTTTCCTGGTGTCAACCTGTATTATTTCAGTGGACATTGTAATGAGGATGCATCTTGCTGCCTTTCCAATGAAGCAAGTTTTAATCAGTAATAGGTGAAAAACCATTGCTACAAAGGTGTTAATCAGAGACTTGGCTTTGTGGATACTTTTCAGAGAGCAAATGTTTAAGCATAAAAATAAAGCCATAAAATGGAGAGCTGATTAATCACTCAATTGGATTTCTCTGCCTGCATCATTTTTTTTCTCTGCAACCCCATGCTAAATTGTGCTTCCTGTTTTTTATAAAATGACTTAATCAAATATGACTCTGATTGCATCAGAGAAGGCCAGGTACCCTACACCATAAGAGGTGGTTTGAAATTTTGACTTGTCTACTTAAAGATCAGCAAAATTTGATCACAAGGTCAATTACATCCCTGGTTGGGATTGAACCACCAACCTTTCGGTTAACAGCCGAATGCGCTAACCGATTGCGCCACAGAGACAGCTTGCAAAAGCATGTACTGACAAAGGCTAAAAAGCATTCATCTAGAAAGTTTCCTAGAAAAAGGTTAAAAAGGCAATAATCTGGAGAGTTTTGCAAGATTTTTCTTCCATTGACCAACGAAGAAACACATTGGTACTTTCACATGATGAGTGAGTACTTCAGGATCTCTGACACTTACATGAGCAGCAGAGTGGCACAGTGGAAGCGTGCTGGGCCCATAACCCAGAGGTCGGTGGATCGAAACCATCCTCTGCTATGTGCACTTATTTTTTTGTTAATTAAATTCTTCCAAAACTGGAATTGATATTTTGACTCTTTTATTTTTACTTAAAGTACAATAACTTTTAACATTTTAATTTGTTTTAATAGTATATTGACAGCATTGTTTTCTTTCAGAAATCCACTTAATTTTCTTTACCCTATTACTGAAATGGTAATTGACAAAAACAAGCTACATTGTCACCAGAAGAGCAATGCAAAATGTACAATTGATATTTCAAAATCATCTTTCCATCTTGAATTTCAATGATGCATTGGGGCAACGATTTTGTGAGAAACATCTTCACCCTTAAAGAAAGATTTTCTTAACTTCTTACCTGTGTGCTGATTAGATATCACCTGGTTTTCACATTAAACAGATTCCCACTTGAGAAAGCAGCAAGGATGCAGTGAGGTTTATGGTTCCTGGTGTCAACCTGTATTATTTAAGTGGACATTGTAATGAGGATGCATCTTGCTGCCTTTCCAATGAAGCAAGTTTTAATCAGTAATAGGTGAAAAACCATTCCTACAAAGGTGTTAATCAGAGACTTGGCTTTGTGGACACTTTTCAGAGAGCAAATGTGTTAGCATAAAAATAAAGCCATAAAATGGAGAGCTGATTAATCACTCAATTGGATTTCTCTGCCTGCATCATTTTTTTTCTCTGCAACCCCATGCTAAATTGTGCTTCCTGTTTTTTATAAAATGACTTAATCAAATATGACTCTGATTGCATCAGAGAAGGCCAGGTACCCTACACCATAAGAGGTGGTTTGAAATTTTGACTTGTCTACTTAAAGATCAGCAAAATTTGATCACAAGGTCAATTACGTCCCTGGTTGGGATTGAACCACCAACCTTTCGGTTAACAGCCGAATGCGCTAACCGATTGCGCCACAGAGACAGCTTGCAAAAGCATGTACTGACAAAGGCTAAAAAGCATTCATCTAGAAAGTTTCCTAGAAAAAGGTTAAAAAGGCAATAATCTGGAGAGTTTTGCAAGATTTTTCTTCCATTGACCAACGAAGAAACACATTGGTACTTTCACATGATGAGTGAGTACTTCAGGATCTCTGACACTTACATGAGCAGCAGAGTGGCGCAGCGGAAGCGTGCTGGGCCCATAACCCAGAGGTCGGTGGATCGAAACCATCCTCTGCTATGTGCACTTATTTTTTTGTTAATTAAATTCTTCCAAAACTGGAATTGATATTTTGACTCTTTTATTTTTACTTAAAGTACAATAAATTTTAACATTTTAATTTGTTTTAATAGTATATTGACAGCATTGTTTTCTTTCAGAAATCCACTTAATTTTCTTTACCCTATTACTGAAATGGTAATTGACAAAAACAAGCTACATTGTCACCAGATGAGCAATGCAAAATGTACAATTGATATTTCAAAATCATCTTTCCATCTTGAATTTCAATGATGCATTGGGGCAACGATTTTGTGAGAAACATCTTCACCCTTAAAGAAAGATTTTCTTAACTTCTTACCTGTGTGCTGATTAGATATCACCTGGTTTTCACATTAAACAGATTCCCACTTGAGAAAGCAGCAAGGATGCAGTGAGGTTTATGTTTCCTGGTGTCAACCTGTATTATTTCAGTGGACATTGTAATGAGGATGCATCTTGCTGCCTTTCCAATGAAGCAAGTTTTAATCAGTAATAGGTGAAAAACCATTCCTACAAAGGTGTTAATCAGAGACTTGGCTTTGTGGACACTTTTCAGAGAGCAAATGTGTTAGCATAAAAATAAAGCCATAAAATGGAGAGCTGATTAATCACTCAATTGGATTTCTCTGCCTGCATCATTTTTTTTCTCTGCAACCCCATGCTAAATTGTGCTTCCTGTTTTTTATAAAATGACTTAATCAAATATGACTCTGATTGCATCAGAGAAGGCCAGGTACCCTACACCATAAGAGGTGGTTTGAAATTTTGACTTGTCTACTTAAAGATCAGCAAAATTTGATCACAAGGTCAATTACGTCCCTGGTTGGGATTGAACCACCAACCTTTCGGTTAATAGCCGAATGCGCTAACCGATTGCGCCACAGAGACAGCTTGCAAAAGCATGTACTGACAAAGGCTAAAAAGCATTCATCTAGAAAGTTTCCTAGAAAAAGGTTAAAAAGGCAATAATCTGGAGAGTTTTGCAAGATTTTTCTTCCATTGACCAACGAAGAAACACATTGGTACTTTCACATGATGAGTGAGTACTTCAGGATCTCTGAAACTTACATGAGCAGCAGAGTGGCGCAGCGGAAGCGTGCTGGGCCCATAACCCAGAGGTCGGTGGATCGAAACCATCCTCTGCTATGTGCACTTATTTTTTTGTTAATTAAATTCTTCCAAAACTGGAATTGATATTTTGACTCTTTTATTTTTACTTAAAGTACAATAACTTTTAACATTTTAATTTGTTTTAATAGTATATTGACAGCATTGTTTTCTTTCAGAAATCCACTTAATTTTCTTTACCCTATTACTGAAATGGTAATTGACAAAAACAAGCTACATTGTCACCAGATGAGCAATGCAAAATGTACAATTGATATTTCAAAATCATCTTTCCATCTTGAATTTCAATGATGCATTGGGGCAACGATTTTGTGAGAAACATCTTCACCCTTAAAGAAAGATTTTCTTAACTTCTTACCTGTGTGCTGATTAGATATCACCTGGTTTTCACATTAAACAGATTCCCACTTGAGAAAGCAGCAAGGATGCAGTGAGGTTTATGTTTCCTGGTGTCAACCTGTATTATTTCAGTGGACATTGTAATGAGGATGCATCTTGCTGCCTTTCCAATGAAGCAAGTTTTAATCAGTAATAGGTGAAAAACCATTCCTACAAAGGTGTTAATCAGAGACTTGGCTTTGTGGACACTTTTCAGAGAGCAAATGTGTTAGCATAAAAATAAAGCCATAAAATGGAGAGCTGATTAATCACTCAATTGGATTTCTCTGCCTGCATCATTTTTTTTCTCTGCAACCCCATGCTAAATTGTGCTTCCTGTTTTTTATAAAATGACTTAATCAAATATGACTCTGATTGCATCAGAGAAGGCCAGGTACCCTACACCATAAGAGGTGGTTTGAAATTTTGACTTGTCTACTTAAAGATCAGCAAAATTTGATCACAAGGTCAATTACGTCCCTGGTTGGGATTGAACCACCAACCTTTCGGTTAACAGCCGAATGCGCTAACCGATTGCGCCACAGAGACAGCTTGCAAAAGCATGTACTGACAAAGGCTAAAAAGCATTCATCTAGAAAGTTTCCTAGAAAAAGGTTAAAAAGGCAATAATCTGGAGAGTTTTGCAAGATTTTTCTTCCATTGACCAACGAAGAAACACATTGGTACTTTCACATGATGAGTGAGTACTTCAGGATCTCTGACACTTACATGAGCAGCAGAGTGGCGCAGCGGAAGCGTGCTGGGCCCATAACCCAGAGGTCGGTGGATCGAAACCATCCTCTGCTATGTGCACTTATTTTTTTGTTAATAAAATTCTTCCAAAACTGGAATTGATATTTTGACTCTTTTATTTTTACTTAAAGTACAATAACTTTTAACATTTTAATTTGTTTTAATAGTATATTGACAGCATTGTTTTCTTTCAGAAATCCACTTAATTTTCTTTACCCTATTACTGAAATGGTAATTGACAAAAACAAGCTACATTGTCACCAGAAGAGCAATGCAAAATGTACAATTGATATTTCAAAATCATCTTTCCATCTTGAATTTCAATGATGCATTGGGGCAACGATTTTGTGAGAAACATCTTCACCCTTAAAGAAAGATTTTCGTAACTTCTTACCTGTGTGCTGATTAGATATCACCTGGTTTTCACATTAAACAGATTCCCACTTGAGAAAGCAGCAAGGATGCAGTGAGGTTTATGTTTCCTGGTGTCAACCTGTATTATTTCAGTGGACATTGTAATGAGGATGCATCTTGCTGCCTTTCCAATGAAGCAAGTTTTAATCAGTAATAGGTGAAAAACCATTCCTACAAAGGTGTTAATCAGAGACTTGGCTTTGTGGACACTTTTCAGAGAGCAAATGTGTTAGCATAAAAATAAAGCCATAAAATGGAGAGCTGTTTAATCACTCAATTGGATTTCTCTGCCTGCATCATTTTTTTTCTCTGCAACCCCATGCTAAATTGTGCTTCCTGTTTTTTATAAAATGACTTAATCAAATATGACTCTGATTGCATCAGAGAAGGCCAGGTACCCTACACCATAAGAGGTGGTTTGAAATTTTGACTTGTCTACTTAAAGATCAGCAAAATTTGATCACAAGGTCAATTACGTCCCTGGTTGGGATTGAACCACCAACCTTTCAGTTAACAGCCGAATGCGCTAACCGATTGCGCCACAGAGACAGCTTGCAAAAGCATGTACTGACAAAGGCTAAAAAGCATTCATCTAGAAAGTTTCCTAGAAAAAGGTTAAAAAGGCAATAATCTGGAGAGTTTTGCAAGATTTTTCTTCCATTGACCAACGAAGAAACACATTGGTACTTTCACATGATGAGTGAGTACTTCAGGATCTCTGACACTTACATGAGCAGCAGAGTGGCGCAGCGGAAGCGTGCTGGGCCCATAACCCAGAGGTCGGTGGATCGAAACCATCCTCTGCTATGTGCACTTATTTTTTTGTTAATTAAATTCTTCCAAAACTGGAATTGATATTTTGACTCTTTTATTTTTACTTAAAGTACAATAACTTTTAACTTTTTAATTTGTTTTAATAGTATATTGACAGCATTGTTTTCTTTCAGAAATCCACTTAATTTTCTTTACCCTATTACTGAAATGGTAATTGACAAAAACAAGCTACATTGTCACCAGAAGAGCAATGCAAAATGTACAATTGATATTTCAAAATCATCTTTCCATCTTGAATTTCAATGATGCATTGGGGCAACGATTTTGTGAGAAACATCTTCACCCTTAAAGAAAGATTTTCTTAACTTCTTACCTGTGTGCTGATTAGATATCACCTGGTTTTCACATTAAACAGATTCCCACTTGAGAAAGCAGCAAGGATGCAGTGAGGTTTATGTTTCCTGGTGTCAACCTGTATTATTTCAGTGGACATTGTAATGAGGATGCATCTTGCTGCCTTTCCAATGAAGCAAGTTTTAATCAGTAATAGGTGAAAAACCATTCCTACAAAGGTGTTAATCAGAGACTTGGCTTTGTGGACACTTTTCAGAGAGCAAATGTGTTAGCATAAAAATAAAGCCATAAAATGGAGAGCTGATTAATCACTCAATTGGATTTCTCTGCCTGCATCATTTTTTTTCTCTGCAACCCCATGCTAAATTGTGCTTCCTGTTTTTTATAAAATGACTTAATCAAATATGACTCTGATTGCATCAGAGAAGGCCAGGTACCCTACACCATAAGAGGTGGTTTGAAATTTTGACTTGTCTACTTAAAGATCAGCAAAATTTGATCACAAGGTCAATTACGTCCCTGGTTGGGATTGAACCACCAACCTTTCGGTTAACAGCCGAATGCGCTAACCGATTGCGCCACAGAGACAGCTTGCAAAAGCATGTACTGACAAAGGCTAAAAAGCATTCATCTAGAAAGTTTCCTAGAAAAAAGTTAAAAAGGCAATAATCTGGAGAGTTTTGCAAGATTTGTCTTCCATTGACCAACGAAGAAACACATTGGTACTTTCACATGATGAGTGAGTACTTCAGGATCTCTGACACTTACATGAGCAGCAGAGTGGCGCAGCGGAAGCGTGCTGGGCCCATAACCCAGAGGTCGGTGGATCGAAACCATCCTCTGCTATGTGCACTTATTTTTTTGTTAATTAAATTCTTCCAAAACTGGAATTGATATTTTGACTCTTTTATTTTTACTTAAAGTACAATAACTTTTAACATTTTAATTTGTTTTAATAGTATATTGACAGCATTGTTTTCTTTCAGAAATCCACTTAATTTTCTTTACCCTATTACTGAAATGGTAATTGACAAAAACAAGCTACATTGTCACCAGATGAGCAATGCAAAATGTACAATTGATATTTCAAAATCATCTTTCCATCTTGAATTTCAATGATGCATTGGGGCAACGATTTTGTGAGAAACATCTTCACCCTTAAAGAAAGATTTTCTTAACTTCTTACCTGTGTGCTGATTAGATATCACCTGGTTTTCACATTAAACAGATTCCCACTTGAGAAAGCAGCAAGGATGCAGTGAGGTTTATGTTTCCTGGTGTCAACCTGTATTATTTCAGTGGACATTGTAATGAGGATGCATCTTGCTGCCTTTCCAATGAAGCAAGTTTTATTCAGTAATAGGTGAAAAACCATTCCTACAAAGGTGTTAATCAGAGACTTGGCTTTGTGGACACTTTTCAGAGAGCAAATGTGTTAGCATAAAAATAAAGCCATAAAATGGAGAGCTGATTAATCACTCAATTGGATTTCTCTTCCTGCATCATTTTTTTTCTCTGCAACCCCATGCTAAATTGTGCTTCCTGTTTTTATAAAATGACTTAATCAAATATGACTCTGATTGCATCAGAGAAGGCCAGGTACCCTACACCATAAGAGGTGGTTTGAAATTTTGACTTGTCTACTTAAAGATCAGCAAAATTTGATCACAAGGTCAATTACGTCCCTGGTTGGGATTGAACCACCAACCTTTCGGTTAACAGCCGAATGCGCTAACCGATTGCGCCACAGAGACAGCTTGCAAAAGCATGTACTGACAAAGGCTAAAAAGCATTCATCTAGAAAGTTTCCTAGAAAAAGGTTAAAAAGGCAATAATCTGGAGAGTTTTGCAAGATTTTTCTTCCATTGACCAACGAAGAAACACATTGGTACTTTCACATGATGAGTGAGTACTTCAGGATCTCTGACACTTACATGAGCAGCAGAGTGGCGCAGCGGAAGCGTGCTGGGCCCATAACCCAGAGGTCGGTGGATCGAAACCATCCTCTGCTATGTGCACTTATTTTTTTGTTAATTAAATTCTTCCAAAACTGGAATTGATATTTTGACTCTTTTATTTTTACTTAAAGTACAATAACTTTTAACATTTTAATTTGTTTTAATAGTATATTGACAGCATTGTTTTCTTTCAGAAATCCACTTAATTTTCTTTACCCTATTACTGAAATGGTAATTGACAAAAACAAGCTACATTGTCACCAGAAGAGCAATGCAAAATGTACAATTGATATTTCAAAATCATCTTTCCATCTTGAATTTCAATGATGCATTGGGGCAACGATTTTGTGAGAAACATCTTCACCCTTAAAGAAAGATTTTCGTAACTTCTTACCTGTGTGCTGATTAGATATCACCTGGTTTTCACATTAAACAGATTCCCACTTGAGAAAGCAGCAAGGATGCAGTGAGGTTTATGTTTCCTGGTGTCAACCTGTATTATTTCAGTGGACATTGTAATGAGGATGCATCTTGCTGCCTTTCCAATGAAGCAAGTTTTAATCAGTAATAGGTGAAAAACCATTCCTACAAAGGTGTTAATCAGAGACTTGGCTTTGTGGACACTTTTCAGAGAGCAAATGTGTTAGCATAAAAATAAAGCCATAAAATGGAGAGCTGTTTAATCACTCAATTGGATTTCTCTGCCTGCATCATTTTTTTTCTCTGCAACCCCATGCTAAATTGTGCTTCCTGTTTTTTATAAAATGACTTAATCAAATATGACTCTGATTGCATCAGAGAAGGCCAGGTACCCTACACCATAAGAGGTGGTTTGAAATTTTGACTTGTCTACTTAAAGATCAGCAAAATTTGATCACAAGGTCAATTACGTCCCTGGTTGAGATTGAACCACCAACCTTTCGGTTAACAGCCGAATGCGCTAACCGATTGTGCCACAGAGACAGCTTGCAAAAGCATGTACTGACAAAGGCTAAAAAGCATTCATCTAGAAAGTTTCCTAGAAAAAGGTTAAAAAGGCAATAATCTGGAGAGTTTTGCAAGATTTTTCTTCCATTGACCAACGAAGAAACACATTGGTACTTTCACATGATGAGTGAGTACTTCAGGATCTCTGACACTTACATGAGCAGCAGAGTGGCGCAGCGGAAGCGTGCTGGGCCCATAACCCAGAGGTCGGTGGATCGAAACCATCCTCTGCTATGTGCACTTATTTTTTTGTTAATTAAATTCTTCCAAAACTGGAATTGATATTTTGACTCTTTTATTTTTACTTAAAGTACAATAACTTTTAACATTTTAATTTGTTTTAATAGTATATTGACAGCATTGTTTTCTTTCAGAAATCCACTTAATTTTCTTTACCCTATTACTGAAATGGTAATTGACAAAAACAAGCTACATTGTCACCAGAAGAGCAATGCAAAATGTACAATTGATATTTCAAAATCATCTTTCCATCTTGAATTTCAATGATGCATTGGGGCAACGATTTTGTGAGAAACATCTTCACCCTTAAAGAAAGATTTTCTTAACTTCTTACCTGTGTGCTGATTAGATATCACCTGGTTTTCACATTAAACAGATTCCCACTTGAGAAAGCAGCAAGGATGCAGTGAGGTTTATGTTTCCTGGTGTCAACCTGTATTATTTCAGTGGACATTGTAATGAGGATGCATCTTGCTGCCTTTCCAATGAAGCAAGTTTTAATCAGTAATAGGTGAAAAACCATTCCTACAAAGGTGTTAATCAGAGACTTGGCTTTGTGGACACTTTTCAGAGAGCAAATGTGTTAGCATAAAAATAAAGCCTTAAAATGGAGAGCTGATTAATCACTCAATTGGATTTCTCTGCCTGCATCATTTTTTTTCTCTGCAACCCCATGCTAAATTGTGCTTCCTGTTTTTATAAAATGACTTAATCAAATATGACTCTGATTGCATCAGAGAAGGCCAGGTACCCTACACCATAAGAGGTGGTTTGAAATTTTGACTTGTCTACTTAAAGATCAGCAAAATTTGATCACAAGGTCAATTACGTCCCTGGTTGGGATTGAACCACCAACCTTTCGGTTAACAGCCGAATGCGCTAACCGATTGCGCCACAGAGACAGCTTGCAAAAGCATGTACTGACAAAGGCTAAAAAGCATTCATCTAGAAAGTTTCCTAGAAAAAGGTTAAAAAGGCAATAATCTGGAGAGTTTTGCAAGATTTTTCTTCCATTGACCAACGAAGAAACACATTGGTACTTTCACATGATGAGTGAGTACTTCAGGATCTCTGACACTTACATGAGCAGCAGAGTGGCGCAGCGGAAGCGTGCTGGGCCCATAACCCAGAGGTCGGTGGATCGAAACCATCCTCTGCTATGTGCACTTATTTTTTTGTTAATTAAATTCTTCCAAAACTGGAATTGATATTTTGACTCTTTTATTTTTACTTAAAGTACAATAACTTTTAACATTTTAATTTGTTTTAATAGTATATTGACAGCATTGTTTTCTTTCAGAAATCCACTTAATTTTCTTTACCCTATTACTGAAATGGTAATTGACAAAAACAAGCTACATTGTCACCAGATGAGCAATGCAAAATGTACAATTGATATTTCAAAATCATCTTTCCATCTTGAATTTCAATGATGCATTGGGGCAACGATTTTGTGAGAAACATCTTCACCCTTAAAGAAAGATTTTCTTAACTTCTTACCTGTGTGCTGATTAGATATCACCTGGTTTTCACATTAAACAGATTACCACTTGAGAAAGCAGCAAGGATGCAGTGAGGTTTATGTTTCCTGGTGTCAACCTGTATTATTTCAGTGGACATTGTAATGAGGATGCATCTTGCTGCCTTTCCAATGAAGCAAGTTTTAATCAGTAATAGGTGAAAAACCATTCCTACAAAGGTGTTAATCAGAGACTTGGCTTTGTGGACACTTTTCAGAGAGCAAATGTGTTAGCATAAAAATAAAGCCATAAAATGGAGAGCTGATTAATCACTCAATTGGATTTCTCTGCCTGCATCATTTTTTTTCTCTGCAACCCCATGCTAAATTGTGCTTCCTGTTTTTTATAAAATGACTTAATCAAATATGACTCTGATTGCATCAGAGAAGGCCAGGTACCCTACACCATAAGAGGTGGTTTGAAATTTTGACTTGTCTACTTAAAGATCAGCAAAATTTGATCACAAGGTCAATTACGTCCCTGGTTGGGATTGAACCACCAACCTTTCGATTAACAGCCGAATGCGCTAACCGATTGCGCCACAGAGACAGTTTGCAAAGGCATGTACTGACAAAGGCTAAAAAGCATTCATCTAGAAAGTTTCCTAGAAAAAGGTTAAAAAGGCAATAATCTGGAGAGTTTTGCAAGATTTTTCTTCCATTGACCAACGAAGAAACACATTGGTACTTTCACATGATGAGTGAGTACTTCAGGATCTCTGACACTTACATGAGCAGCAGAGTGGCGCAGCGGAAGCGTGCTGGGCCCATAACCCAGAGGTCGGTGGATCGAAACCATCCTCTGCTATGTGCACTTATTTTTTTGTTAATTAAATTCTTCCAAAACTGGAATTGATATTTTGACTCTTTTATTTTTACTTAAAGTACAATAACTTTTAACTTTTTAATTTGTTTTAATAGTATATTGACAGCATTGTTTTCTTTCAGAAATCCACTTAATTTTCTTTACCCTATTACTGAAATGGTAATTGACAAAAACAAGCTACATTGTCACCAGAAGAGCAATGCAAAATGTACAATTGATATTTCAAAATCATCTTTCCATCTTGAATTTCAATGATGCATTGGGGCAACGATTTTGTGAGAAACATCTTCACCCTTAAAGAAAGATTTTCGTAACTTCTTACCTGTGTGCTGATTAGATATCACCTGGTTTTCACATTAAACAGATTCCCACTTGAGAAAACAGCAAGGATGCAGTGAGGTTTATGTTTCCTGGTGTCAACCTGTATTATTTCAGTGGACATTGTAATGAGGATGCATCTTGCTGCCTTTCCAATGAAGCAAGTTTTAATCAGTAATAGGTGAAAAACCATTCCTACAAAGGTGTTAATCAGAGACTTGGCTTTGTGGACACTTTTCAGAGAGCAAATGTGTTAGCATAAAAATAAAGCCATAAAATGGAGAGCTGTTTAATCACTCAATTGGATTTCTCTGCCTGCATCATTTTTTTTCTCTGCAACCCCATGCTAAATTGTGCTTCCTGTTTTTTATAAAATGACTTAATCAAATATGACTCTGATTGCATCAGAGAAGGCCAGGTACCCTACACCATAAGAGGTGGTTTGAAATTTTGACTTGTCTACTTAAAGATCAGCAAAATTTGATCACAAGGTCAATTACGTCCCTGGTTGGGATTGAACCACCAACCTTTCGGTTAACAGCCGAATGCGCTAACCGATTGCGCCACAGAGACAGCTTGCAAAAGCATGTACTGACAAAGGCTAAAAAGCATTCATCTAGAAAGTTTCCTAGAAAAAGGTTAAAAAGGCAATAATCTGGAGAGTTTTGCAAGATTTTTTTCCATTGACCAACGAAGAAACACATTGGTACTTTCACATGATGAGTGAGTACTTCAGGATCTCTGACACTTACATGAGCAGCAGAGTGGCGCAGCGGAAGCGTGCTGGGCCCATAACCCAGAGGTCGGTGGATCAAAACCATCCTCTGCTATGTGCACTTATTTTTTTGTTAATTAAATTCTTCCAAAACTGGAATTGATATTTTGACTCTTTTATTTTTACTTAAAGTACAATAACTTTTAACATTTTAATTTGTTTTAATAGTATATTGACAGCATTGTTTTCTTTCAGAAATCCACTTAATTTTCTTTACCCTATTACTGAAATGGTAATTGACAAAAACAAGCTACATTGTCACCAGATGAGCAATGCAAAATGTACAATTGATATTTCAAAATCATCTTTCCATCTTGAATTTCAATGATGCATTGGGGCAACGATTTTGTGAGAAACATCTTCACCCTTAAAGAAAGATTTTCTTAACTTCTTACCTGTGTGCTGATTAGATATCACCTGGTTTTCACATTAAACAGATTCCCACTTGAGAAAGCAGCAAGGATGCAGTGAGGTTTATGTTTCCTGGTGTCAACCTGTATTATTTCAGTGGACATTGTAATGAGGATGCATCTTGCTGCCTTTCCAATGAAGCAAGTTTTAATCAGTAATAGGTGAAAAACCATTCCTACAAAGGTGTTAATCAGAGACTTGGCTTTGTGGACACTTTTCAGAGAGCAAATGTGTTAGCATAAAAATAAAGCCATAAAATGGAGAGCTGATTAATCACTCAATTGGATTTCTCTGCCTGCATAATTTTTTTTCTCTGCAACCCCATGCTAAATTGTGCTTCCTGTTTTTTATAAAATGACTTAATCAAATATGACTCTGATTGCATCAGAGAAGGCCAGGTACCCTACACCATAAGAGGTGGTTTGAAATTTTGACTTGTCTACTTAAAGATCAGCAAAATTTGATCACAAGGTCAATTACGTCCCTGGGTGGGATTGAACCACCAACCTTTCGGTTAACAGCCGAATGCGCTAACCGATTGCGCCACAGAGACAGCTTGCAAAAGCATGTACTGACAAAGGCTAAAAAGCATTCATCTAGAAAGTTTCCTCGAAAAAGGTTAAAAAGGCAATAATCTGGAGAGTTTTGCAAGATTTTTCTTCCATTGACCAACGAAGAAACACATTGGTACTTTCACATGATGAGTGAGTACTTCAGGATCTCTGACACATACATGAGCAGCAGAGTGGCGCAGCGGAAGCATGCTGGGCCCATAACCCAGAGGTCGGTGGATCGAAACCATCCTCTGCTATGTGCACTTATTTTTTTGTTAATTAAATTCTTCCAAAACTGGAATTGATATTTTGACTCTTTTATTTTTACTTAAAGTACAATAACTTTTAACATTTTAATTTGTTTTAATAGTATATTGACAGCATTGTTTTCTTTCAGAAATCCACTTAATTTTCTTTACCCTATTACTGAAATGGTAATTGACAAAAACAAGCTACATTGTCACCAGATGAGCAATGCAAAATGTACAATTGATATTTCAAAATCATCTTTCCATCTTGAATTTCAATGATGCATTGGGGCAACGATTTTGTGAGAAACATCTTCACCCTTAAAGAAAGATTTTCTTAACTTCTTACCTGTGTGCTGATTAGATATCACCTGGTTTTCACATTAAACAGATTCCCACTTGAGAAAGCAGCAAGGATGCAGTGAGGTTTATGTTTCCTGGTGTCAACCTGTATTATTTCAGTGGACATTGTAATGAGGATGCATCTTGCTGCCTTTCCAATGAAGCAAGTTTTAATCAGTAATAGGTGAAAAACCATTCCTACAAAGGTGTTAATCAGAGACTTGGCTTTGTGGACACTTTTCAGAGAGCAAATGTGTTAGCATAAAAATAAAGCCATAAAATGGAGAGCTGATTAATCACTCAATTGGATTTCTCTGCCTGCATAATTTTTTTTCTCTGCAACCCCATGCTAAATTGTGCTTCCTGTTTTTTATAAAATGACTTAATCAAATCTGATTGCATCAGAGAAGGCCAGGTACCCTACACTATAAGAGGTGGTTTGAAATTTTGACTTGTCTACTTAAAGATCACCAAAATTTGATCACAAGGTCAATTACGTCCCTGGGTGGGATTGAACCACCAACCTTTCGGTTAACAGACGAATGCGCTAACCGATTGCGCCACAGAGACAGCTTGCAAAAGCATGTACTGACAAAGGCTAAAAAGCATTCATCTAGAAAGTTTCCTAGAAAAAGGTTAAAAAGGCAATAATCTGGAGAGTTTTGCAAGATTTTTCTTCCATTGACCAAAGACGAAACACATTGGTACTTTCACATAATGAGTGAGTACTTCAGGATCTCTGACACTTACATGAGCAGCAGAGTGGGGCAGCAGAAGCGTGCTGGGCCCATAACCCAGAGGTCGGTGGATTGAAACCATCCTCTACTATGTGCACTTATTTTTTTGTTAATTAAATTCTTCCAAAACTGGAATTGATATTTTGACTCTTTTATTTTTACTTAAAGTACAATAACTTTTAACATTTTAATTTGTTTTAATAGTATATTGACAGCATTGTTTTCTTTCAGAAATCCACTTAATTTTCTTTACCCTATTACTGAAATGGTAATTGACAAAAACAAGCTACATTGTCACCAGAAGAGCAATGCAAAATGTACAATTGATATTTCAAAATCATCTTTCCATCTTGAATTTCAATGATGCATTGGGGCAACGATTTTGTGAGAAACATCTTCACCCTTAAAGAAAGATTTTCTTAACTTCTTACCTGTGTGCTGATTAGATATCACCTGGTTTTCACATTAAACAGATTCCCACTTGAGAAAGCAGCAAGGATGCAGTGAGGTTTATGTTTCCTGGTGTCAACCTGTATTATTTCAGTGGACATTGTAATGAGGATGCATCTTGCTGCCTTTCCAATGAAGCAAGTTTTAATCAGTAATAGGTGAAAAACCATTCCTACAAAGGTGTTAATCAGAGACTTGGCTTTGTGGACACTTTTCAGAGAGCAAATGTGTTAGCATAAAAATAAAGCCATAAAATGGAGAGCTGATTAATCACTCAATTGGATTTCTCTGCCTGCATAATTTTTTTTCTCTGCAACCCCATGCTAAATTGTGCTTCCTGTTTTTTATAAAATGACTTAATCAAATCTGATTGCATCAGAGAAGGCCAGGTACCCTACACTATAAGAGGTGGTTTGAAATTTTGACTTGTCTACTTAAAGATCACCAAAATTTGATCACAAGGTCAATTACGTCCCTGGGTGGGATTGAACCACCAACCTTTCGGTTAACAGACGAATGCGCTAACCGATTGCGCCACAGAGACAGCTTGCAAAAGCATGTACTGACAAAGGCTAAAAAGCATTCATCTAGAAAGTTTCCTAGAAAAAGGTTAAAAAGGCAATAATCTGGAGAGTTTTGCAAGATTTTTCTTCCATTGACCAAAGACGAAACACATTGGTACTTTCACATAATGAGTGAGTACTTCAGGATCTCTGACACTTACATGAGCAGCAGAGTGGGGCAGCAGAAGCGTGCTGGGCCCATAACCCAGAGGTCGGTGGATTGAAACCATCCTCTGCTATGTGCACTTATTTTTTTGTTAATTAAATTCTTCCAAAACTGGAATTGATATTTTGACTCTTTTATTTTTACTTAAAGTACAATAACTTTTAACATTTTAATTTGTTTTAATAGTATATTGACAGCATTGTTTTCTTTCAGAAATCCACTTAATTTTCTTTACCCTATTACTGAAATGGTAATTGACAAAAACAAGCTACATTGTCACCAGAAGAGCAATGCAAAATGTACAATTGATATTTCAAAATCATCTTTCCATCTTGAATTTCAATGATGCATTGGGGCAACGATTTTGTGAGAAACATCTTCACCCTTAAAGAAAGATTTTCTTAACTTCTTACCTGTGTGCTGATTAGATATCACCTGGTTTTCACATTAAACAGATTCCCACTTGAGAAAGCAGCAAGGATGCAGTGAGGTTTATGTTTCCTGGTGTCAACCTGTATTATTTCAGTGGACATTGTAATGAGGATGCATCTTGCTGCCTTTCCAATGAAGCAAGTTTTAATCAGTAATAGGTGAAAAACCATTCCTACAAAGGTGTTAATCAGAGACTTGGCTTTGTGGACACTTTTCAGAGAGCAAATGTGTTAGCATAAAAATAAAGCCATAAAATGGAGAGCTGATTAATCACTCAATTGGATTTCTCTGCCTGCATCATTTTTTTTCTCTGCAACCCCATGCTAAATTGTGCTTCCTGTTTTTTATAAAATGACTTAATCAAATATGACTGCATCAGAGAAGGCCAGGTACCCTACACTATAAGAGGTGGTTTGAAATTTTGACTTGTCTACTTAAAGATCAGCAAAATTTGATCACAAGGTCAATTACGTCCCTGGGTGGGATTGAACCACCAACCTTTCGGTTAACAGCCGAATGCGCTAACCGATTGCGCCACAGAGACAGCTTGCAAAAGCATGTACTGACAAAGGCTAAAAAGCATTCATCTAGATAGTTTCCTAGAAAAAAGTTAAAAAGGCAATAATCTGGAGAGTTTTGCAAGATTTTTCTTCCATTGACCAACGAAGAAACACATTGGTACTTTCACATGATGAGTGAGTACTTCAGGATCTCTGACACTTACATGAGCAGCAGAGTGGCGCAGCGGAAGCGTGCTGGGCCCATAACCCAGAGGTCGGTGGATCGAAACCATCCTCTGCTATGTGCACTTATTTTTTTGTTAATTAAATTCTTCCAAAACTGGAATTGATATTTTGACTCTTTTATTTTTACTTAAAGTACAATAACTTTTAACATTTTAATTTGTTTTAATAGTATATTGACAGCATTGTTTTCTTTCAGAAATCCACTTAATTTTCTTTACCCTATTACTGAAATGGTAATTGACAAAAACAAGCTACATTGTCACCAGAAGAGCAATGCAAAATGTACAATTGATATTTCAAAATCATCTTTCCATCTTGAATTTCAATGATGCATTGGGGCAACGATTTTGTGAGAAACATCTTCACCCTTAAAGAAAGATTTTCTTAACTTCTTACCTGTGTGCTGATTAGATATCACCTGGTTTTCACATTAAACAGATTCCCACTTGAGAAAGCAGCAAGGATGCAGTGAGGTTTATGTTTCCTGGTGTCAACCTGTATTATTTCAGTGGACATTGTAATGAGGATGCATCTTGCTGCCTTTCCAATGAAGCAAGTTTTAATCAGTAATAGGTGAAAAACCATTCCTACAAAGGTGTTAATCAGAGACTTGGCTTTGTGGATACTTTTCAGAGAGCAAATGTGTTAGCATAAAAATAAAGCCATAGTATGGAGAGCTGATTAATCACTCAATTGGATTTCTCTGCCTGCATAATTTTTTTTCTCTGCAACCCCATGCTAAATTGTGCTTCCTGTTTTTTATAAAATGACTTAATCAAATCTGATTGCATCAGAGAAGGCCAGGTACCCTACACTATAAGAGGTGGTTTGAAATTTTGACTTGTCTACTTAAAGATCACCAAAATTTGATCACAAGGTCAATTACGTCCCTGGGTGGGATTGAACCACCAGACCTTTCGGTTAACAGCCGAATGCGCTAACCGATTGCGCCACAGAGACAGCTTGCAAAAGCATGTACTGACAAAGGCTAAAAAGCATTCATCTAGAAAGTTTCCTAGAAAAAGGTTAAAAAGGCAATGATCTGGAGAGTTTTGCAAGATTTTTCTTCCATTGACCAAAGAAGAAACACATTGGTACTTTCACATAATGAGTGAGTACTTCAGGATCTCTGACACTTACATGAGCAGCAGAGTGGGGCAGCAGAAGCGTGCTGGGCCCATAACCCAGAGGTCGGTGGATTGAAACCATCCTCTGCTATGTGCACTTATTTTTTTGTTAATTAAATTCTTCCAAAACTGGAATTGATATTTTGACTCTTTTATTTTTACTTAAAGTACAATAACTTTTAACATTTTAATTTGTTTTAATAGTATATTGACAGCATTGTTTTCTTTCAGAAATCCACTTAATTTTCTTTACCCTATTACTGAAATGGTAATTGACAAAAACAAGCTACATTGTCACCAGAAGAGCAATGCAAAATGTACAATTGATATTTCAAAATCATCTTTCCATCTTGAATTTCAATGATGCATTGGGGCAACGATTTTGTGAGAAACATCTTCACCCTTAAAGAAAGATTTTCTTAACTTCTTACCTGTGTGCTGATTAGATATCACCTGGTTTTCACATTAAACAGATTCCCACTTGAGAAAGCAGCAAGGATGCAGTGAGGTTTATGTTTCCTGGTGTCAACCTGTATTATTTCAGTGGACATTGTAATGAGGATGCATCTTGCTGCCTTTCCAATGAAGCAAGTTTTAATCAGTAATAGGTGAAAAACCATTCCTACAAAGGTGTTAATCAGAGACTTGGCTTTGTGGACACTTTTCAGAGAGCAAATGTGTTAGCATAAAAATAAAGCCATAAAATGGAGAGCTGATTAATCACTCAATTGGATTTCTCTGCCTGCATAATTTTTTTTCTCTGCAACCCCATGCTAAATTGTGCTTCCTGTTTTTTATAAAATGACTTAATCAAATATGACTCTGATTGCATCAGAGAAGGCCAGGTACCCTACACCATAAGAGGTGGTTTGAAATTTTGACTTGTCTACTTAAAGATCAGCAAAATTTGATCACAAGGTCAATTACGTCCCTGGGTGGGATTGAACCACCAACCTTTCGGTTAACAGCCGAATGCGCTAACCGATTGCGCCACAGAGACAGCTTGCAAAAGCATGTACTGACAAAGGCTAAAAAGCATTCATCTAGAAAGTTTCCTCGAAAAAGGTTAAAAAGGCAATAATCTGGAGAGTTTTGCAAGATTTTTCTTCCATTGACCAACGAAGAAACACATTGGTACTTTCACATGATGAGTGAGTACTTCAGGATCTCTGACACATACATGAGCAGCAGAGTGGCGCAGCGGAAGCATGCTGGGCCCATAACCCAGAGGTCGGTGGATCGAAACCATCCTCTGCTATGTGCACTTATTTTTTTGTTAATTAAATTCTTCCAAAACTGGAATTGATATTTTGACTCTTTTATTTTTACTTAAAGTACAATAACTTTTAACATTTTAATTTGTTTTAATAGTATATTGACAGCATTGTTTTCTTTCAGAAATCCACTTAATTTTCTTTACCCTATTACTGAAATGGTAATTGACAAAAACAAGCTACATTGTCACCAGATGAGCAATGCAAAATGTACAATTGATATTTCAAAATCATCTTTCCATCTTGAATTTCAATGATGCATTGGGGCAACGATTTTGTGAGAAACATCTTCACCCTTAAAGAAAGATTTTCTTAACTTCTTACCTGTGTGCTGATTAGATATCACCTGGTTTTCACATTAAACAGATTCCCACTTGAGAAAGCAGCAAGGATGCAGTGAGGTTTATGTTTCCTGGTGTCAACCTGTATTATTTCAGTGGACATTGTAATGAGGATGCATCTTGCTGCCTTTCCAATGAAGCAAGTTTTAATCAGTAATAGGTGAAAAACCATTCCTACAAAGGTGTTAATCAGAGACTTGGCTTTGTGGACACTTTTCAGAGAGCAAATGTGTTAGCATAAAAATAAAGCCATAAAATGGAGAGCTGATTAATCACTCAATTGGATTTCTCTGCCTGCATAATTTTTTTTCTCTGCAACCCCATGCTAAATTGTGCTTCCTGTTTTTTATAAAATGACTTAATCAAATCTGATTGCATCAGAGAAGGCCAGGTACCCTACACTATAAGAGGTGGTTTGAAATTTTGACTTGTCTACTTAAAGATCACCAAAATTTGATCACAAGGTCAATTACGTCCCTGGGTGGGATTGAACCACCAACCTTTCGGTTAACAGACGAATGCGCTAACCGATTGCGCCACAGAGACAGCTTGCAAAAGCATGTACTGACAAAGGCTAAAAAGCATTCATCTAGAAAGTTTCCTAGAAAAAGGTTAAAAAGGCAATAATCTGGAGAGTTTTGCAAGATTTTTCTTCCATTGACCAAAGACGAAACACATTGGTACTTTCACATAATGAGTGAGTACTTCAGGATCTCTGACACTTACATGAGCAGCAGAGTGGGGCAGCAGAAGCGTGCTGGGCCCATAACCCAGAGGTCGGTGGATTGAAACCATCCTCTACTATGTGCACTTATTTTTTTGTTAATTAAATTCTTCCAAAACTGGAATTGATATTTTGACTCTTTTATTTTTACTTAAAGTACAATAACTTTTAACATTTTAATTTGTTTTAATAGTATATTGACAGCATTGTTTTCTTTCAGAAATCCACTTAATTTTCTTTACCCTATTACTGAAATGGTAATTGACAAAAACAAGCTACATTGTCACCAGAAGAGCAATGCAAAATGTACAATTGATATTTCAAAATCATCTTTCCATCTTGAATTTCAATGATGCATTGGGGCAACGATTTTGTGAGAAACATCTTCACCCTTAAAGAAAGATTTTCTTAACTTCTTACCTGTGTGCTGATTAGATATCACCTGGTTTTCACATTAAACAGATTCCCACTTGAGAAAGCAGCAAGGATGCAGTGAGGTTTATGTTTCCTGGTGTCAACCTGTATTATTTCAGTGGACATTGTAATGAGGATGCATCTTGCTGCCTTTCCAATGAAGCAAGTTTTAATCAGTAATAGGTGAAAAACCATTCCTACAAAGGTGTTAATCAGAGACTTGGCTTTGTGGACACTTTTCAGAGAGCAAATGTGTTAGCATAAAAATAAAGCCATAAAATGGAGAGCTGATTAATCACTCAATTGGATTTCTCTGCCTGCATAATTTTTTTTCTCTGCAACCCCATGCTAAATTGTGCTTCCTGTTTTTTATAAAATGACTTAATCAAATCTGATTGCATCAGAGAAGGCCAGGTACCCTACACTATAAGAGGTGGTTTGAAATTTTGACTTGTCTACTTAAAGATCACCAAAATTTGATCACAAGGTCAATTACGTCCCTGGGTGGGATTGAACCACCAACCTTTCGGTTAACAGACGAATGCGCTAACCGATTGCGCCACAGAGACAGCTTGCAAAAGCATGTACTGACAAAGGCTAAAAAGCATTCATCTAGAAAGTTTCCTAGAAAAAGGTTAAAAAGGCAATAATCTGGAGAGTTTTGCAAGATTTTTCTTCCATTGACCAAAGACGAAACACATTGGTACTTTCACATAATGAGTGAGTACTTCAGGATCTCTGACACTTACATGAGCAGCAGAGTGGGGCAGCAGAAGCGTGCTGGGCCCATAACCCAGAGGTCGGTGGATTGAAACCATCCTCTGCTATGTGCACTTATTTTTTTGTTAATTAAATTCTTCCAAAACTGGAATTGATATTTTGACTCTTTTATTTTTACTTAAAGTACAATAACTTTTAACATTTTAATTTGTTTTAATAGTATATTGACAGCATTGTTTTCTTTCAGAAATCCACTTAATTTTCTTTACCCTATTACTGAAATGGTAATTGACAAAAACAAGCTACATTGTCACCAGAAGAGCAATGCAAAATGTACAATTGATATTTCAAAATCATCTTTCCATCTTGAATTTCAATGATGCATTGGGGCAACGATTTTGTGAGAAACATCTTCACCCTTAAAGAAAGATTTTCTTAACTTCTTACCTGTGTGCTGATTAGATATCACCTGGTTTTCACATTAAACAGATTCCCACTTGAGAAAGCAGCAAGGATGCAGTGAGGTTTATGTTTCCTGGTGTCAACCTGTATTATTTCAGTGGACATTGTAATGAGGATGCATCTTGCTGCCTTTCCAATGAAGCAAGTTTTAATCAGTAATAGGTGAAAAACCATTCCTACAAAGGTGTTAATCAGAGACTTGGCTTTGTGGACACTTTTCAGAGAGCAAATGTGTTAGCATAAAAATAAAGCCATAAAATGGAGAGCTGATTAATCACTCAATTGGATTTCTCTGCCTGCATCATTTTTTTTCTCTGCAACCCCATGCTAAATTGTGCTTCCTGTTTTTTATAAAATGACTTAATCAAATATGACTGCATCAGAGAAGGCCAGGTACCCTACACTATAAGAGGTGGTTTGAAATTTTGACTTGTCTACTTAAAGATCACCAAAATTTGATCACAAGGTCAATTACGTCCCTGGGTGCGATTGAACCACCAACCTTTCGGTTAACAGCCGAATGCGCTAACCGATTGCGCCACAGAGACAGCTTGCAAAAGCATGTACTGACAAAGGCTAAAAAGCATTCATCTAGAAAGTTTCCTAGAAAAAGGTTAAAAAGGCAATGATCTGGAGAGTTTTGCAAGATTTTTCTTCCATTGACCAAAGAAGAAACACATTGGTACTTTCACATAATGAGTGAGTACTTCAGGATCTCTGACACTTACATGAGCAGCAGAGTGGGGCAGCAGAAGCGTGCTGGGCCCATAACCCAGAGGTCGGTGGATTGAAACCATCCTCTGCTATGTGCACTTATTTTTTTGTTAATTAAATTCTTCCAAAACTGGAATTGATATTTTGACTCTTTTATTTTTACTTAAAGTACAATAACTTTTAACATTTTAATTTGTTTTAATAGTATATTGACAGCATTGTTTTCTTTCAGAAATCCACTTAATTTTCTTTACCCTATTACTGAAATGGTAATTGACAAAAACAAGCTACATTGTCACCAGAAGAGCAATGCAAAATGTACAATTGATATTTCAAAATCATCTTTCCATCTTGAATTTCAATGATGCATTGGGGCAACGATTTTGTGAGAAACATCTTCACCCTTAAAGAAAGATTTTCTTAACTTCTTACCTGTGTGCTGATTAGATATCACCTGGTTTTCACATTAAACAGATTCCCACTTGAGGAAGCAGCAAGGATGCAGTGAGGTTTATGTTTCCTGGTGTCAACCTGTATTATTTCAGTGGACATTGTAATGAGGATGCATCTTGCTGCCTTTCCAATGAAGCAAGTTTTAATCAGTAATAGGTGAAAAACCATTCCTACAAAGGTGTTAATCAGAGACTTGGCTTTGTGGACACTTTTCAGAGAGCAAATGTGTTAGCATAAAAATAAAGCCATAAAATGGAGAGCTGATAAATCACTCAATTGGATTTCTCTGCCTGCATAATTTTTTTTCTCTGCAACCCCATGCTAAATTGTGCTTCCTGTTTTTTATAAAATGACTTAATCAAATATGACTCTGATTGCATCAGAGAAGGCCAGGTACCCTACACCATAAGAGGTGGTTTGAAATTTTGACTTGTCTACTTAAAGATCAGCAAAATTTGATCACAAGGTCAATTACGTCCCTGGGTGGGATTGAACCACCAACCTTTCGGTTAACAGCCGAATGCGCTAACCGATTGCGCCACAGAGACAGCTTGCAAAAGCATGTACTGACAAAGGCTAAAAAGCATTCATCTAGATAGTTTCCTAGAAAAAAGTTAAAAAGGCAATAATCTGGAGAGTTTTGCAAGATTTTTCTTCCATTGACCAACGAAGAAACACATTGGTACTTTCACATGATGAGTGAGTACTTCAGGATCTCTGACACTTACATGAGCAGCAGAGTGGCGCAGCGGAAGCGTGCTGGGCCCATAACCCAGAGGTCGGTGGATCGAAACCATCCTCTGCTATGTGCACTTATTTTTTTGTTAATTAAATTCTTCCAAAACTGGAATTGATATTTTGACTCTTTTATTTTTACTTAAAGTACAATAACTTTTAACATTTTAATTTGTTTTAATAGTATATTGACAGCATTGTTTTCTTTCAGAAATCCACTTAATTTTCTTTACCCTATTACTGAAATGGTAATTGACAAAAACAAGCTACATTGTCACCAGAAGAGCAATGCAAAATGTACAATTGATATTTCAAAATCATCTTTCCATCTTGAATTTCAATGATGCATTGGGGCAACGATTTTGTGAGAAACATCTTCACCCTTAAAGAAAGATTTTCTTAACTTCTTACCTGTGTGCTGATTAGATATCACCTGGTTTTCACATTAAACAGATTCCCACTTGAGAAAGCAGCAAGGATGCAGTGAGGTTTATGTTTCCTGGTGTCAACCTGTATTATTTCAGTGGACATTGTAATGAGGATGCATCTTGCTGCCTTTCCAATGAAGCAAGTTTTAATCAGTAATAGGTGAAAAACCATTCCTACAAAGGTGTTAATCAGAGACTTGGCTTTGTGGATACTTTTCAGAGAGCAAATGTGTTAGCATAAAAATAAAGCCATAGTATGGAGAGCTGATTAATCACTCAATTGGATTTCTCTGCCTGCATAATTTTTTTTCTCTGCAACCCCATGCTAAATTGTGCTTCCTGTTTTTTATAAAATGACTTAATCAAATCTGATTGCATCAGAGAAGGCCAGGTACCCTACACTATAAGAGGTGGTTTGAAATTTTGACTTGTCTACTTAAAGATCACCAAAATTTGATCACAAGGTCAATTACGTCCCTGGGTGGGATTGAACCACCAGACCTTTCGGTTAACAGCCGAATGCGCTAACCGATTGCGCCACAGAGACAGCTTGCAAAAGCATGTACTGACAAAGGCTAAAAAGCATTCATCTAGAAAGTTTCCTAGAAAAAGGTTAAAAAGGCAATGATCTGGAGAGTTTTGCAAGATTTTTCTTCCATTGACCAAAGAAGAAACACATTGGTACTTTCACATAATGAGTGAGTACTTCAGGATCTCTGACACTTACATGAGCAGCAGAGTGGGGCAGCAGAAGCGTGCTGGGCCCATAACCCAGAGGTCGGTGGATTGAAACCATCCTCTGCTATGTGCACTTATTTTTTTGTTAATTAAATTCTTCCAAAACTGGAATTGATATTTTGACTCTTTTATTTTTACTTAAAGTACAATAACTTTTAACATTTTAATTTGTTTTAATAGTATATTGACAGCATTGTTTTCTTTCAGAAATCCACTTAATTTTCTTTACCCTATTACTGAAATGGTAATTGACAAAAACAAGCTACATTGTCACCAGAAGAGCAATGCAAAATGTACAATTGATATTTCAAAATCATCTTTCCATCTTGAATTTCAATGATGCATTGGGGCAACGATTTTGTGAGAAACATCTTCACCCTTAAAGAAAGATTTTCTTAACTTCTTACCTGTGTGCTGATTAGATATCACCTGGTTTTCACATTAAACAGATTCCCACTTGAGAAAGCAGCAAGGATGCAGTGAGGTTTATGTTTCCTGGTGTCAACCTGTATTATTTCAGTGGACATTGTAATGAGGATGCATCTTGCTGCCTTTCCAATGAAGCAAGTTTTAATCAGTAATAGGTGAAAAACCATTCCTACAAAGGTGTTAATCAGAGACTTGGCTTTGTGGACACTTTTCAGAGAGCAAATGTGTTAGCATAAAAATAAAGCCATAAAATGGAGAGCTGATTAATCACTCAATTGGATTTCTCTGCCTGCATAATTTTTTTTCTCTGCAACCCCATGCTAAATTGTGCTTCCTGTTTTTTATAAAATGACTTAATCAAATATGACTCTGATTGCATCAGAGAAGGCCAGGTACCCTACACCATAAGAGGTGGTTTGAAATTTTGACTTGTCTACTTAAAGATCAGCAAAATTTGATCACAAGGTCAATTACATCCCTGGGTGGGATTGAACCACCAACCTTTCGGTTAACAGCCGAATGCGCTAACCGATTGCGCCACAGAGACAGCTTGCAAAAGCATGTACTGACAAAGGCTAAAAAGCATTCATCTAGATAGTTTCCAGGAAAAAAGTTAAAAAGGCAATAATCTGGAGAGTTTTGCAAGATTTTTCTTCCATTGACCAACGAAGAAACACATTGGTACTTTCACATGATGAGTGAGTACTTCAGGATCTCTGACACTTACATGAGCAGCAGAGTGGCGCAGCGGAAGCGTGCTGGGCCCATAACCCAGAGGTCGGTGGATCGAAACCATCCTCTGCTATGTGCACTTATTTTTTTGTTAATTAAATTCTTCCAAAACTGGAATTGATATTTTGACTCTTTTATTTTTACTTAAAGTACAATAACTTTTAACATTTTAATTTGTTTTAATAGTATATTGACAGCATTGTTTTCTTTCAGAAATCCACTTAATTTTCTTTACCCTATTACTGAAATGGTAATTGACAAAAACAAGCTACATTGTCACCAGAAGAGCAATGCAAAATGTACAATTGATATTTCAAAATCATCTTTCCATCTTGAATTTCAATGATGCATTGGGGCAACGATTTTGTGAGAAACATCTTCACCCTTAAAGAAAGATTTTCTTAACTTCTTACCTGTGTGCTGATTAGATATCACCTGGTTTTCACATTAAACAGATTCCCACTTGAGAAAGCAGCAAGGATGCAGTGAGGTTTATGTTTCCTGGTGTCAACCTGTATTATTTCAGTGGACATTGTAATGAGGATGCATCTTGCTGCCTTTCCAATGAAGCAAGTTTTAATCAGTAATAGGTGAAAAACCATTCCTACAAAGGTGTTAATCAGAGACTTGGCTTTGTGGATACTTTTCAGAGAGCAAATGTGTTAGCATAAAAATAAAGCCATAGTATGGAGAGCTGATTAATCACTCAATTGGATTTCTCTGCCTGCATAATTTTTTTTCTCTGCAACCCCATGCTAAATTGTGCTTCCTGTTTTTTATAAAATGACTTAATCAAATCTGATTGCATCAGAGAAGGCCAGGTACCCTACACTATAAGAGGTGGTTTGAAATTTTGACTTGTCTACTTAAAGATCACCAAAATTTGATCACAAGGTCAATTACGTCCCTGGGTGGGATTGAACCACCAGACCTTTCGGTTAACAGCCGAATGCGCTAACCGATTGCGCCACAGAGACAGCTTGCAAAAGCATGTACTGACAAAGGCTAAAAAGCATTCATCTAGAAAGTTTCCTAGAAAAAGGTTAAAAAGGCAATAATCTGGAGAGTTTTGCAAGATTTTTCTTCCATTGACCAACGAAGAAACACATTGGTACTTTCACATGATGAGTGAGTACTTCAGGATCTCTGACACTTACATGAGCAGCAGAGTGGCGCAGCGGAAGCGTGCTGGGCCCATAACCCAGAGGTCGGTGGATCGAAACCATCCTCTGCTATGTGCACTTATTTTTTTGTTAATTAAATTCTTCCAAAACTGGAATTGATATTTTGACTCTTTTATTTTTACTTAAAGTACAATAACTTTTAACATTTTAATTTGTTTTAATAGTATATTGACAGCATTGTTTTCTTTCAGAAATCCACTTAATTTTCTTTACCCTATTACTGAAATGGTAATTGACAAAAACAAGCTACATTGTCACCAGAAGAGCAATGCAAAATGTACAATTGATATTTCAAAATCATCTTTCCATCTTGAATTTCAATGATGCATTGGGGCAACGATTTTGTGAGAAACATCTTCACCCTTAAAGAAAGATTTTCTTAACTTCTTACCTGTGTGCTGATTAGATATCACCTGGTTTTCACATTAAACAGATTCCCACTTGAGAAAGCAGCAAGGATGCAGTGAGGTTTATGTTTCCTGGTGTCAACCTGTATTATTTCAGTGGACATTGTAATGAGGATGCATCTTGCTGCCTTTCCAATGAAGCAAGTTTTAATCAGTAATAGGTGAAAAACCATTCCTACAAAGGTGTTAATCAGAGACTTGGCTTTGTGGACACTTTTCAGAGAGCAAATGTGTTAGCATAAAAATAAAGCCATAAAATGGAGAGCTGATTAATCACTCAATTGGATTTCTCTGCCTGCATCATTTTTTTTCTCTGCAACCCCATGCTAAATTGTGCTTCCTGTTTTTTATAAAATGACTTAATCAAATATGACTCTGATTGCATCAGAGAAGGCCAGGTACCCTACACCATAAGAGGTGGTTTGAAATTTTGACTTGTCTACTTAAAGATCAGCAAAATTTGATCACAAGGTCAATTACGTCCCTGGTTGGGATTGAACCACCAACCTTTCGGTTAACAGCCGAATGCGCTAACCGATTGCGCCACAGAGACAGCTTGCAAAAGCATGTACTGACAAAGGCTAAAAAGCATTCATCTAGAAAGTTTCCTAGAAAAAGGTTAAAAAGGCAATAATCTGGAGAGTTTTGCAAGATTTTTCTTCCATTGACCAACGAAGAAACACATTGGTACTTTCACATGATGAGTGAGTACTTCAGGATCTCTGACACTTACATGAGCAGCAGAGTGGCGCAGCGGAAGCGTGCTGGGCCCATAACCCAGAGGTCGGTGGATCGAAACCATCCTCTGCTATGTGCACTTATTTTTTTGTTAATTAAATTCTTCCAAAACTGGAATTGATATTTTGACTCTTTTATTTTTACTTAAAGTACAATAACTTTTAACATTTTAATTTGTTTTAATAGTATATTGACAGCATTGTTTTCTTTCAGAAATCCACTTAATTTTCTTTACCCTATTACTGAAATGGTAATTGACAAAAACAAGCTACATTGTCACCAGATGAGCAATGCAAAATGTACAATTGATATTTCAAAATCATCTTTCCATCTTGAATTTCAATGATGCATTGGGGCAACGATTTTGTGAGAAACATCTTCACCCTTAAAGAAAGATTTTCTTAACTTCTTACCTGTGTGCTGATTAGATATCACCTGGTTTTCACATTAAACAGATTCCCACTTGAGAAAGCAGCAAGGATGCAGTGAGGTTTATGTTTCCTGGTGTCAACCTGTATTATTTCAGTGGACATTGTAATGAGGATGCATCTTGCTGCCTTTCCAATGAAGCAAGTTTTAATCAGTAATAGGTGAAAAACCATTCCTACAAAGGTGTTAATCAGAGACTTGGCTTTGTGGACACTTTTCAGAGAGCAAATGTGTTAGCATAAAAATAAAGCCATAAAATGGAGAGCTGATTAATCACTCAATTGGATTTCTCTGCCTGCATAATTTTTTCTCTCTGCAACCCCATGCTAAATTGTGCTTCCTGTTTTTTATAAAATGACTTAATCAAATATGACTCTGATTGCATCAGAGAAGGCCAGGTACCCTACACCATAAGAGGTGGTTTGAAATTTTGACTTGTCTACTTAAAGATCAGCAAAATTTGATCACAAGGTCAATTACGTCCCTGGGTGGGATTGAACCACCAACCTTTCGGTTAACAGCCGAATGCGCTAACCGATTGCGCCACAGAGACAGCTTGCAAAAGCATGTACTGACAAAGGCTAAAAAGCATTCATCTAGAAAGTTTCCTAGAAAAAGGTTAAAAAGGCAATAATCTGGAGAGTTTTGCAAGATTTTTCTTCCATTGACCAACGAAGAAACACATTGGTACTTTCACATGATGAGTGAGTACTTCAGGATCTCTGACACTTACATGAGCAGCAGAGTGGCGCAGCGGAAGCGTGCTGGGCCCATAACCCAGAGGTCGGTGGATCGAAACCATCCTCTGCTATGTGCACTTATTTTTTTGTTAATTAAATTCTTCCAAAACTGGAATTGATATTTTGACTCTTTTATTTTTACTTAAAGTACAATAACTTTTAACATTTTAATTTGTTTTAATAGTATATTGACAGCATTGTTTTCTTTCAGAAATCCACTTAATTTTCTTTACCCTATTACTGAAATGGTAATTGACAAAAACAAGCTACATTGTCACCAGATGAGCAATGCAAAATGTACAATTGATATTTCAAAATCATCTTTCCATCTTGAATTTCAATGATGCATTGGGGCAACGATTTTGTGAGAAACATCTTCACCCTTAAAGAAAGATTTTCTTAACTTCTTACCTGTGTGCTGATTAGATATCACCTGGTTTTCACATTAAACAGATTCCCACTTGAGAAAGCAGCAAGGATGCAGTGAGGTTTATGTTTCCTGGTGTCAACCTGTATTATTTCAGTGGACATTGTAATGAGGATGCATCTTGCTGCCTTTCCAATGAAGCAAGTTTTAATCAGTAATAGGTGAAAAACCATTCCTACAAAGGTGTTAATCAGAGACTTGGCTTTGTGGACACTTTTCAGAGAGCAAATGTGTTAGCATAAAAATAAAGCCATAAAATGGAGAGCTGATTAATCACTCAATTGGATTTCTCTGCCTGCATAATTTTTTTTCTCTGCAACCCCATGCTAAATTGTGCTTCCTGTTTTTTATAAAATGACTTAATCAAATCTGATTGCATCAGAGATGGCCAGGTACCCTACACTATAAGAGGTGGTTTGAAATTTTGACTTGTCTACTTAAAGATCACCAAAATTTGATCACAAGGTCAATTACGTCCCTGGGTGGGATTGAACCACCAACCTTTCGGTTAACAGACGAATGCGCTAACCGATTGCGCCACAGAGACAGCTTGCAAAAGCATGTACTGACAAAGGCTAAAAAGCATTCATCTAGAAAGTTTCCTAGAAAAAGGTTAAAAAGGCAATAATCTGGAGAGTTTTGCAAGATTTTTCTTCCATTGACCAAAGACGAAACACATTGGTACTTTCACAAAATGAGTGAGTACTTCAGGATCTCTGACACTTACATGAGCAGCAGAGTGGGGCAGCAGAAGCGTGCTGGGCCCATAACCCAGAGGTCGGTGGATTGAAACCATCCTCTGCTATGTGCACTTATTTTTTTGTTAATTAAATTCTTCCAAAACTGGAATTGATATTTTGACTCTTTTATTTTTACTTAAAGTACAATAACTTTTAACATTTTAATTTGTTTTAATAGTATATTGACAGCATTGTTTTCTTTCAGAAATCTACTTAATTTTCTTTACCCTATTACTGAAATGGTAATTGACAAAAACAAGCTACATTGTCACCAGAAGAGCAATGCAAAATGTACAATTGATATTTCAAAATCATCTTTCCATCTTGAATTTCAATGATGCATTGGGGCAACGATTTTGTGAGAAACATCTTCACCCTTAAAGAAAGATTTTCTTAACTTCTTACCTGTGTGCTGATTAGATATCACCTGGTTTTCACATTAAACAGATTCCCACTTGAGAAAGCAGCAAGGATGCAGTGAGGTTTATGTTTCCTGGTGTCAACCTGTATTATTTCAGTGGACATTGTAATGAGGATGCATCTTGCTGCCTTTCCAATGAAGCAAGTTTTAATCAGTAATAGGTGAAAAACCATTCCTACAAAGGTGTTAATCAGAGACTTGGCTTTGTGGACACTTTTCAGAGAGCAAATGTGTTAGCATAAAAATAAAGCCATAAAATGGAGAGCTGATTAATCACTCAATTGGATTTCTCTGCCTGCATAATTTTTTTTCTCTGCAACCCCATGCTAAATTGTGCTTCCTGTTTTTTATAAAATGACTTAATCAAATATGACTCTGATTGCATCAGAGAAGGCCAGGTACCCTACACCATAAGTGGTGGTTGGAAATTTTGACTTGTCGACTTAAAGATCAGCAAAATTTGATCACAAGGTCAATTACGTCCCTGGGTGGGATTGAACCACCAACCTTTCGGTTAACAGCCGAATGCGCTAACCGATTGCGCCACAGAGACAGCTTGCAAAAGCATCTACTGACAAAGGCTAAAAAGCATTCATCTAGATAGTTTCCTAGAAAAAAGTTAAAAAGGCAATAATCTGGAGAGTTTTGCAAGATTTTTCTTCCATTGACCAACGAAGAAGCACATTGGTACTTTCACATGATGAGTGAGTACTTCAGGATCTCTGACACTTACACGAGCAGCAGAGTGGCGCAGCGGAAGCGTGCTGGGCCCATAACCCAGAGGTCGGTGGATCGAAACCATCCTCTGCTATGTGCACTTATTTTTTTGTTAATTAAATTCTTCCAAAACTGGAATTGATATTTTGACTCTTTTATTTTTACTTAAAGTACAATAACTTTTAACATTTTAATTTGTTTTAATAGTATATTGACAGCATTGTTTTCTTTCAGAAATCCACTTAATTTTCTTTACCCTATTACTGAAATGGTAATTGACAAAAACAAGCTACATTGTCACCAGAAGAGCAATGCAAAATGTACAATTGATATTTCAAAATCATCTTTCCATCTTGAATTTCAATGATGCATTGGGGCAACGATTTTGTGAGAAACATCTTCACCCTTAAAGAAAGATTTTCTTAACTTCTTACCTGTGTGCTGATTAGATATCACCTGGTTTTCACATTAAACAGATTCCCACTTGAGAAAGCAGCAAGGATGCAGTGAGGTTTATGTTTCCTGGTGTCAACCTGTATTATTTCAGTGGACATTGTAATGAGGATGCATCTTGCTGCCTTTCCAATGAAGCAAGTTTTAATCAGTAATAGGTGAAAAACCATTCCTACAAAGGTGTTAATCAGAGACTTGGCTTTGTGGATACTTTTCAGAGAGCAAATGTGTTAGCATAAAAATAAAGCCATAGTATGGAGAGCTGATTAATCACTCAATTGGATTTCTCTGCCTGCATAATTTTTTTTCTCTGCAACCCCATGCTAAATTGTGCTTCCTGTTTTTTATAAAATGACTTAATCAAATCTGATTGCATCAGAGAAGGCCAGGTACCCTACACTATAAGAGGTGGTTTGAAATTTTGACTTGTCTACTTAAAGATCACCAAAATTTGATCACAAGGTCAATTACGTCCCTGGGTGGGATTGAACCACCAGACCTTTCGGTTAACAGCCGAATGCGCTAACCGATTGCGCCACAGAGACAGCTTGCAAAAGCATGTACTGACAAAGGCTAAAAAGCATTCATCTAGAAAGTTTCCTAGAAAAAGGTTAAAAAGGCAATAATCTGGAGAGTTTTGCAAGATTTTTCTTCCATTGACCAACGAAGAAACACATTGGTACTTTCACATGATGAGTGAGTACTTCAGGATCTCTGACACTTACATGAGCAGCAGAGTGGCGCAGCGGAAGCGTGCTGGGCCCATAACCCAGAGGTCGGTGGATCGAAACCATCCTCTGCTATGTGCACTTATTTTTTTGTTAATTAAATTCTTCCAAAACTGGAATTGATATTTTGACTCTTTTATTTTTACTTAAAGTACAATAACTTTTAACATTTTAATTTGTTTTAATAGTATATTGACAGCATTGTTTTCTTTCAGAAATCCACTTAATTTTCTTTACCCTATTACTGAAATGGTAATTGACAAAAACAAGCTACATTGTCACCAGAAGAGCAATGCAAAATGTACAATTGATATTTCAAAATCATCTTTCCATCTTGAATTTCAATGATGCATTGGGGCAACGATTTTGTGAGAAACATCTTCACCCTTAAAGAAAGATTTTCTTAACTTCTTACCTGTGTGCTGATTAGATATCACCTGGTTTTCACATTAAACAGATTCCCACTGGAGAAAGCAGCAAGGATGCAGTGAGGTTTATGTTTCCTGGTGTCAACCTGTATTATTTCAGTGGACATTGTAATGAGGATGCATCTTGCTGCCTTTCCAATGAAGCAAGTTTTAATCAGTAATAGGTGAAAAACCATTCCTACAAAGGTGTTAATCAGAGACTTGGCTTTGTGGACACTTTTCAGAGAGCAAATGTGTTAGCATAAAAATAAAGCCATAGTATGGAGAGCTGATTAATCACTCAATTGGATTTCTCTGCCTGCATAATTTTTTTTCTCTGCAACCCCATGCTAAATTGTGCTTCCTGTTTTTTTATAAAATGACTTAATCAAATCTGATTGCATCAGAGAAGGCCAGGTACCCTACACTATAAGAGGTGGTTTGAAATTTTGACTTGTCTACTTAAAGATCACCAAAATTTGATCACAGGGTCAATTACGTCCCTGGGTGGGATTGAACCACCAACCTTTCGGTTAACAGCCGAATGCGCTAACCAATTGCGCCACAGGGACAGCTTGCAAAAGCATGTACTGACAAAGTCTAAAAAGCATTCATCTAGAAAGTTTCCTAGAAAAAGGTTAAAAAGGCAATAATCTGGAGAGTTTTGCAAGATTTTTCTTCCATTGACCAACGAAGAAACACATTGGTACTTTCACATGATGAGTGAGTACTTCAGGATCTCTGACACTTACACGAGCAGCAGAGTGGCGCAGCGGAAGCGTGCTGGGCCCATAACCCAGAGGTCGGTGGATCAAAACCATCCTCTGCTATGTGCACTTATTTTTTTGTTAATTAAATTCTTCCAAAACTGGAATTGATATTTTGACTCTTTTATTTTTACTTACAGTACAATAACTTTTAACATTTTAATTTGTTTTAATAGTATATTGACAGCATTGTTTTCTTTCAGAAATCCACTTAATTTTCTTTACCCTATTACTGAAATGGTAATTGACAAAAACAAGCTACATTGTCACCAGATGAGCAATGCAAAATGTACAATTGATATTTCAAAATCATCTTTCCATCTTGAATTTCAATGATGCATTGGGGCAACGATTTTGTGAGAAACATCTTCACCCTTAAAGAAAGATTTTCTTAACTTCTTACCTGTGTGCTGGTTAGATATCACCTGGTTTTCACATTAAACAGATTCCCACTTGAGAAAGCAGCAAGGATGCAGTGAGGTTTATGTTTCCTGGTGTCAACCTGTATTATTTCAGTGGACATTGTAATGAGGATGCATCTTGCTGCCTTTCCAATGAAGCAAGTTTTAATCAGTAATAGGTGAAAAACCATTCCTACAAAGGTGTTAATCAGAGACTTGGCTTTGTGGACACTTTTCAGAGAGCAAATGTGTTAGCATAAAAATAAAGCCATAAAATGGAGAGCTGTTTAATCACTCAATTGGATTTCTCTGCCTACATCATTTTTTTTCTCTGCAACCCCATGCTAAATTGTGCTTCCTGTTTTTTATAAAATGACTTAATCAAATATGACTCTGATTGCATCAGAGAAGGCCAGGTACCCTACACCATAAGAGGTGGTTTGAAATTTTGACTTGTCTACTTAAAGATCAGCAAAATTTGATCACAAGGTCAATTACGTCCCTGGTTGGGATTGAACCACCAACCTTTCGGTTAACAGCCGAATGCGCTAACCGATTGCGCCACAGAGACAGCTTGCAAAAGCATGTACTGACAAAGGCTAAAAAGCATTCATCTAGAAAGTTTCCTAGAAAAAGGTTAAAAAGGCAATAATCTGGAGAGTTTTGCAAGATTTTTCTTCCATTGACCAACGAAGAAACACATTGGTACTTTCACATGATGAGTGAGTACTTCAGGATCTCTGACACTTACATGAGCAGCAGAGTGGCGCAGCGGAAGCGTGCTGGGCCCATAACCCAGAGGTCGGTGGATCGAAACCATCCTCTGCTATGTGCACTTATTTTTTTGTTAATTAAATTCTTCCAAAACTGGAATTGATATTTTGACTCTTTTATTTTTACTTAAAGTACAATAACTTTTAACATTTTAATTTGTTTTAATAGTATATTGACAGCATTGTTTTCTTTCAGAAATCCACTTAATTTTCTTTACCCTATTACTGAAATGGTAATTGACAAAAACAAGCTACATTGTCACCAGATGAGCAATGCAAAATGTACAATTGATATTTCAAAATCATCTTTCCATCTTGAATTTCAATGATGCATTGGGGCAACGATTTTGTGAGAAACATCTTCACCCTTAAAGAAAGATTTTCTTAACTTCTTACCTGTGTGCTGATTAGATATCACCTGGTTTTCACATTAAACAGATTCCCACTTGAGAAAGCAGCAAGGATGCAGTGAGGTTTATGTTTCCTGGTGTCAACCTGTATTATTTCAGTGGACATTGTAATGAGGATGCATCTTGCTGCCTTTCCAATGAAGCAAGTTTTAATCAGTAATAGGTGAAAAACCATTCCTACAAAGGTGTTAATCAGAGACTTGGCTTTGTGGACACTTTTCAGAGAGCAAATGTGTTAGCATAAAAATAAAGCCATAAAATGGAGAGCTGATTAATCACTCAATTGGATTTCTCTGCCTGCATAATTTTTTTTCTCTGCAACCCCATGCTAAATTGTGCTTCCTGTTTTTTATAAAATGACTTAATCAAATATGACTCTGATTGCATCAGAGAAGGCCAGGTACCCTACACCATAAGAGGTGGTTTGAAATTTTGACTTGTCTACTTAAAGATCAGCAAAATTTGATCACAAGGTCAATTACGTCCCTGGGTGGGATTGAACCACCAACCTTTCGGTTAACAGCCGAATGCGCTAACCGATTGCGCCACAGAGACAGCTTGCAAAAGCATGTACTGACAAAGGCTAAAAAGCATTCATCTAGAAAGTTTCCTAGAAAAAGGTTAAAAAGGCAATAATCTGGAGAGTTGTGCAAGATTTTTCTTCCATTGACCAACGAAGAAACACATTGGTACTTTCACATGATGAATGAGTACTTCAGGATCTCTGACACTTACATGAGCAGCAGAGTGGCGCAGCGGAAGCGTGCTGGGCCCATAACCCAGAGGTCGGTGGATCGAAACCATCCTCTGCTATGTGCACTTATTTTTTTGTTAATTAAATTCTTCCAAAACTGGAATTGATATTTTGACTCTTTTATTTTTACTTAAAGTACAATAACTTTTAACATTTTAATTTGTTTTAATAGTATATTGACAGCATTGTTTTCTTTCAGAAATCCACTTAATTTTCTTTACCCTATTACTGAAATGGTAATTGACAAAAACAAGCTACATTGTCACCAGAAGAGCAATGCAAAATGTACAATTGATATTTCAAAATCATCTTTCCATCTTGAATTTCAATGATGCATTGGGGCAACGATTTTGTGAGAAACATCTTCACCCTTAAAGAAAGATTTTCTTAACTTCTTACCTGTGTGCTGATTAGATATCACCTGGTTTTCACATTAAACAGATTCCCACTTGAGAAAGCAGCAAGGATGCAGTGAGGTTTATGTTTCCTGGTGTCAACCTGTATTATTTCAGTGGACATTGTAATGAGGATGCATCTTGCTGCCTTTCCAATGAAGCAAGTTTTAATCAGTAATAGGTGAAAAACCATTCCTACAAAGGTGTTAATCAGAGTCTTGGCTTTGTGGACACTTTTCAGAGAGCAAATGTGTTAGCATAAAAATAAAGCCATAAAATGGAGAGCTGATTAATCACTCAATTGGATTTCTCTGCCTGCATAATTTTTTTTCTCTGCAACCCCATGCTAAATTGTGCTTCCTGTTTTTTATAAAATGACTTAATCAAATATGACTGCATCAGAGAAGGCCAGGTACCCTACACCATAAGAGGTGGTTTGAAATTTTGACTTGTCTACTTAAAGATCAGCAAAATTTGATCACAAGGTCAATTACGTCCCTGGGTGGGATTGAACCACCAACCTTTCGGTTAACAGCCGAATGCGCTAACCGATTGCGCCACAGAGACAGCTTGCAAAAGCATGTACTGACAAAGGCTAAAAAGCATTCATCTAGATAGTTTCCTAGAAAAAAGTTAAAAAGGCAATAATCTGGAGAGTTTTGCAAGATTTTTCTTCCATTGACCAACGAAGAAACACATTGGTACTTTCACATGATGAGTGAGTACTTCAGGATCTCTGACACTTACATGAGCAGCAGAGTGGCGCAGTGGAAGCGTGCTGGGCCCATAACCCAGAGGTCGGTGGATCGAAACCATCCTCTGCTATGTGCACTTATTTTTTTGTTAATTAAATTCTTCCAAAACTGGAATTGATATTTTGACTCTTTTATTTTTACTTAAAGTACAATAACTTTTAACATTTTAATTTGTTTTAATAGTATATTGACAGCATTGTTTTCTTTCAGAAATCCACTTAATTTTCTTTACCCTATTACTGAAATGGTAATTGACAAAAACAAGCTACATTGTCACCAGAAGAGCAATGCAAAATGTACAATTGATATTTCAAAATCATCTTTCCATCTTGAATTTCAATGATGCATTGGGGCAACGATTTTGTGAGAAACATCTTCACCCTTAAAGAAAGATTTTCTTAACTTCTTACCTGTGTGCTGATTAGATATCACCTGGTTTTCACATTAAACAGATTCCCACTTGAGAAAGCAGCAAGGATGCAGTGAGGTTTATGTTTCCTGGTGTCAACCTGTATTATTTCAGTGGACATTGTAATGAGGATGCATCTTGCTGCCTTTCCAATGAAGCAAGTTTTAATCAGTAATAGGTGAAAAACCATTCCTACAAAGGTGTTAATCAGAGACTTGGCTTTGTGGACACTTTTCAGAGAGCAAATGTGTTAGCATAAAAATAAAGCCATAAAATGGAGAGCTGATTAATCACTCAATTGGATTTCTCTGCCTGCATAATTTTTTTTCTCTGCAACCCCATGCTAAATTGTGCTTCCTGTTTTTTATAAAATGACTTAATCAAATCTGATTGCATCAGAGAAGGCCAGGTACCCTACACTATAAGAGGTGGTTTGAAATTTTGACTTGTCTACTTAAAGATCACCAAAATTTGATCACAAGGTCAATTACGTCCCTGGGTGGGATTGAACCACCAACCTTTCGGTTAACAGACGAATGCGCTAACCGATTGCGCCACAGAGACAGCTTGCAAAAGCATGTACTGACAAAGGCTAAAAAGCATTCATCTAGAAAGTTTCCTAGAAAAAGGTTAAAAAGGCAATAATCTGGAGAGTTTTGCAAGATTTTTCTTCCATTGACCAAAGACGAAACACATTGGTACTTTCACATAATGAGTGAGTACTTCAGGATCTCTGACACTTACATGAGCAGCAGAGTGGGGCAGCAGAAGCGTGCTGGGCCCATAACCCAGAGGTCGGTGGATTGAAACCATCCTCTGCTATGTGCACTTATTTTTTTGTTAATTAAATTCTTCCAAAACTGGAATTGATATTTTGACTCTTTTATTTTTACTTAAAGTACAATAACTTTTAACATTTTAATTTGTTTTAATAGTATATTGACAGCATTGTTTTCTTTCAGAAATCCACTTAATTTTCTTTACCCTATTACTGAAATGGTAATTGACAAAAACAAGCTACATTGTCACCAGAAGAGCAATGCAAAATGTACAATTGATATTTCAAAATCATCTTTCCATCTTGAATTTCAATGATGCATTGGGGCAACGATTTTGTGAGAAACATCTTCACCCTTAAAGAAAGATTTTCTTAACTTCTTACCTGTGTGCTGATTAGATATCACCTGGTTTTCACATTAAACAGATTCCCACTTGAGAAAGCAGCAAGGATGCAGTGAGGTTTATGTTTCCTGGTGTCAACCTGTATTATTTCAGTGGACATTGTAATGAGGATGCATCTTGCTGCCTTTCCAATGAAGCAAGTTTTAATCAGTAATAGGTGAAAAACCATTCCTACAAAGGTGTTAATCAGAGTCTTGGCTTTGTGGACACTTTTCAGAGAGCAAATGTGTTAGCATAAAAATAAAGCCATAAAATGGAGAGCTGATTAATCACTCAATTGGATTTCTCTGCCTGCATAATTTTTTTTCTCTGCAACCCCATGCTAAATTGTGCTTCCTGTTTTTTATAAAATGACTTAATCAAATATGACTGCATCAGAGAAGGCCAGGTACCCTACACTATAAGAGGTGGTTTGAAATTTTGACTTGTCTACTTAAAGATCACCAAAATTTGATCACAAGGTAAATTACATCCCTGGGTGCGATTGAACCACCAACCTTTCGGTTAACAGCCGAATGCGCTAACCGATTGCGCCACAGAGACAGCTTGCAAAAGCATGTACTGACAAAGGCTAAAAAGCATTCATCTAGAAAGTTTCCTAGAAAAAGGTTAAAAAGGCAATAATCTGGAGAGTTTTGCAAGATTTTTCTTCCATTGACCAAAGAAGAAACACATTGGTACTTTCACATAATGAGTGAGTACTTCAGGATCTCTGACACTTACATGAGCAGCAGAGTGGGGCAGCAGAAGCGTGCTGGGCCCATAACCCAGAGGTCGGTGGATTGAAACCATCCTCTGCTATGTGCACTTATTTTTTTGTTAATTAAATTCTTCCAAAACTGGAATTGATATTTTGACTCTTTTATTTTTACTTAAAGTACAATAACTTTTAACATTTTAATTTGTTTTAATAGTATATTGACAGCATTGTTTTCTTTCAGAAATCCACTTAATTTTCTTTACCCTATTACTGAAATGGTAATTGACAAAAACAAGCTACATTGTCACCAGAAGAGCAATGCAAAATGTACAATTGATATTTCAAAATCATCTTTCCATCTTGAATTTCAATGATGCATTGGGGCAACGATTTTGTGAGAAACATCTTCACCCTTAAAGAAAGATTTTCTTAACTTCTTACCTGTGTGCTGATTAGATATCACCTGGTTTTCACATTAAACAGATTCCCACTTGAGAAAGCAGCAAGGATGCAGTGAGGTTTATGTTTCCTGGTGTCAACCTGTATTATTTCAGTGGACATTGTAATGAGGATGCATCTTGCTGCCTTTCCAATGAAGCAAGTTTTAATCAGTAATAGGTGAAAAACCATTCCTACAAAGGTGTTAATCAGAGACTTGGCTTTGTGGACACTTTTCAGAGAGCAAATGTGTTAGCATAAAAATAAAGCCATAAAATGGAGAGCTGATTAATCACTCAATTGGATTTCTCTGCCTGCATAATTTTTTTTCTCTGCAACCCCATGCTAAATTGTGCTTCCTGTTTTTTATAAAATGACTTAATCAAATATGACTCTGATTGCATCAGAGAAGGCCAGGTACCCTACACCATAAGAGGTGGTTTGAAATTTTGACTTGTCTACTTAAAGATCAGCAAAATTTGATCACAAGGTCAATTACGTCCCTGGGTGGGATTGAACCACCAACCTTTCGGTTAACAGCCGAATGCGCTAACCGATTGCGCCACAGAGACAGCTTGCAAAAGCATGTACTGACAAAGGCTAAAAAGCATTCATCTAGATAGTTTCCTAGAAAAAAGTTAAAAAGGCAATAATCTGGAGAGTTTTGCAAGATTTTTCTTCCATTGACCAACGAAGAAACACATTGGTACTTTCACATGATGAGTGAGTACTTCAGGATCTCTGACACTTACATGAGCAGCAGAGTGGCGCAGCGGAAGCGTGCTGGGCCCATAACCCAGAGGTCGGTGGATCGAAACCATCCTCTGCTATGTGCACTTATTTTTTTGTTAATTCAATTCTTCCAAAACTGGAATTGATATTTTGACTCTTTTATTTTTACTTAAAGTACAATAACTTTTAACATTTTAATTTGTTTTAATAGTATATTGACAGCATTGTTTTCTTTCAGAAATCCACTTAATTTTCTTTACCCTATTACTGAAATGGTAATTGACAAAAACAAGCTACATTGTCACCAGAAGAGCAATGCAAAATGTACAATTGATATTTCAAAATCATCTTTCCATCTTGAATTTCAATGATGCATTGGGGCAACGATTTTGTGAGAAACATCTTCACCCTTAAAGAAAGATTTTCTTAACTTCTTACCTGTGTGCTGATTAGATATCACCTGGTTTTCACATTAAACAGATTCCCACTTGAGAAAGCAGCAAGGATGCAGTGAGGTTTATGTTTCCTGGTGTCAACCTGTATTATTTCAGTGGACATTGTAATGAGGATGCATCTTGCTGCCTTTCCAATGAAGCAAGTTTTAATCAGTAATAGGTGAAAAACCATTCCTACAAAGGTGTTAATCAGAGACTTGGCTTTGTGGATACTTTTCAGAGAGCAAATGTGTTAGCATAAAAATAAAGCCATAGTATGGAGAGCTGATTAATCACTCAATTGGATTTCTCTGCCTGCATAATTTTTTTTCTCTGCAACCCCATGCTAAATTGTGCTTCCTGTTTTTTATAAAATGACTTAATCAAATCTGATTGCATCAGAGAAGGCCAGGTACCCTACACTATAAGAGGTGGTTTGAAATTTTGACTTGTCTACTTAAAGATCACCAAAATTTGATCACAAGGTCAATTACGTCCCTGGGTGGGATTGAACCACCAGACCTTTCGGTTAACAGCCGAATGCGCTAACCGATTGCGCCACAGAGACAGCTTGCAAAAGCATGTACTGACAAAGGCTAAAAAGCATTCATCTAGAAAGTTTCCTAGAAAAAGGTTAAAAAGGCAATAATCTGGAGAGTTTTGCAAGATTTTTCTTCCATTGACCAACGAAGAAACACATTGGTACTTTCACATGATGAGTGAGTACTTCAGGATCTCTGACACTTACATGAGCAGCAGAGTGGCGCAGCGGAAGCGTGCTGGGCCCATAACCCAGAGGTCGGTGGATCGAAACCATCCTCTGCTATGTGCACTTATTTTTTTGTTAATTAAATTCTTCCAAAACTGGAATTGATATTTTGACTCTTTTATTTTTACTTAAAGTACAATAACTTTTAACATTTTAATTTGTTTTAATAGTATATTGACAGCATTGTTTTCTTTCAGAAATCCACTTAATTTTCTTTACCCTATTACTGAAATGGTAATTGACAAAAACAAGCTACATTGTCACCAGAAGAGCAATGCAAAATGTACAATTGATATTTCAAAATCATCTTTCCATCTTGAATTTCAATGATGCATTGGGGCAACGATTTTGTGAGAAACATCTTCACCCTTAAAGAAAGATTTTCTTAACTTCTTACCTGTGTGCTGATTAGATATCACCTGGTTTTCACATTAAACAGATTCCCACTTGAGAAAGCAGCAAGGATGCAGTGAGGTTTATGTTTCCTGGTGTCAACCTGTATTATTTCAGTGGACATTGTAATGAGGATGCATCTTGCTGCCTTTCCAATGAAGCAAGTTTTAATCAGTAATAGGTAAAAAACCATTCCTACAAAGGTGTTAATCAGAGTCTTGGCTTTGTGGACACTTTTCAGAGAGCAAATGTGTTAGCATAAAAATAAAGCCATAAAATGGAGAGCTGATTAATCACTCAATTGGATTTCTCTGCCTGCATAATTTTTTTTCTCTGCAACCCCATGCTAAATTGTGCTTCCTGTTTTTTATAAAATGACTTAATCAAATATGACTGCATCAGAGAAGGCCAGGTACCCTACACTATAAGAGGTGGTTTGAAATTTTGACTTGTCTACTTAAAGATCACCAAAATTTGATCACAAGGTCAATTACATCCCTGGGTGCGATTGAACCACCAACCTTTCGGTTAACAGCCGAATGCACTAACCGATTGCGCCACAGAGACAGCTTGCAAAAGCATGTACTGACAAAGGCTAAAAAGCATTCATCTAGAAAGTTTCCTAGAAAAAGGTTAAAAAGGCAATAATCTGGAGAGTTTTGCAAGATTTTTCTTCCATTGACCAACGAAGAAACACATTGGTACTTTCACATAATGAGTGAGTACTTCAGGATCTCTGACACTTACATGAGCAGCAGAGTGGGGCAGCAGAAGCGTGCTGGGCCCATAACCCAGAGGTCGGAGGATTGAAACCATCCTCTGCTATGTGCACTTATTTTTTTGTTAATTAAATTCTTCCAAAACTGGAATTGATATTTTGACTCTTTTATTTTTACTTAAAGTACAATAACTTTTAACATTTTAATTTGTTTTAATAGTATATTGACAGCATTGTTTTCTTTCAGAAATCCACTTAATTTTCTTTACCCTATTACTGAAATGGTAATTGACAAAAACAAGCTACATTGTCACCAGAAGAGCAATGCAAAATGTACAATTGATATTTCAAAATCATCTTTCCATCTTGAATTTCAATGATGCATTGGGGCAACGATTTTGTGAGAAACATCTTCACCCTTAAAGAAAGATTTTCTTAACTTCTTACCTGTGTGCTGATTAGATATCACCTGGTTTTCACATTAAACAGATTCCCACTTGAGAAAGCAGCAAGGATGCAGTGAGGTTTATGTTTCCTGGTGTCAACCTGTATTATTTCAGTGGACATTGTAATGAGGATGCATCTTGCTGCCTTTCCAATGAAGCAAGTTTTAATCAGTAATAGGTGAAAAACCATTCCTACAAAGGTGTTAATCAGAGACTTGGCTTTGTGGACACTTTTCAGAGAGCAAATGTGTTAGCATAAAAATAAAGCCATAAAATGGAGAGCTGATTAATCACTCAATTGGATTTCTCTGCCTGCATAATTTTTTTTCTCTGCAACCCCATGCTAAATTGTGCTTCCTGTTTTTTATAAAATGACTTAATCAAATCTGACTCTGATTGCATCAGAGAAGGCCAGGTACCCTACACCATAAGAGGTGGTTTGAAATTTTGACTTGTCTACTTAAAGATCAGCAAAATTTGATCACAAGGTCAATTACGTCCCTGGGTGGGATTGAACCACCAACCTTTCGGTTAACAGCCGAATGCGCTAACCGATTGCGCCACAGAGACAGCTTGCAAAAGCATGTACTGACAAAGGCTAAAAAGCATTCATCTAGATAGTTTCCTAGAAAAAAGTTAAAAAGGCAATAATCTGGAGAGTTTTGCAAGATTTTTCTTCCATTGACCAACGAAGAAACACATTGGTACTTTCACATGATGAGTGAGTACTTCAGGATCTCTGACACTTACATGAGCAGCAGAGTGGCGCAGCGGAAGCGTGCTGGGCCCATAACCCAGAGGTCGGTGGATCGAAACCATCCTCTGCTATGTGCACTTATTTTTTTGTTAATTAAATTCTTCCAAAACTGGAATTGATATTTTGACTCTTTTATTTTTACTTAAAGTACAATAACTTTTAACATTTTAATTTGTTTTAATAGTATATTGACAGCATTGTTTTCTTTCAGAAATCCACTTAATTTTCTTTACCCTATTACTGAAATGGTAATTGACAAAAACAAGCTACATTGTCACCAGAAGAGCAATGCAAAATGTACAATTGATATTTCAAAATCATCTTTCCATCTTGAATTTCAATGATGCATTGGGGCAACGATTTTGTGAGAAACATCTTCACCCTTAAAGAAAGATTTTCTTAACTTCTTACCTGTGTGCTGATTAGATATCACCTGGTTTTCACATTAAACAGATTCCCACTTGAGAAAGCAGCAAGGATGCAGTGAGGTTTATGTTTCCTGGTGTCAACCTGTATTATTTCAGTGGACATTGTAATGAGGATGCATCTTGCTGCCTTTCCAATGAAGCAAGTTTTAATCAGTAATAGGTGAAAAACCATTCCTACAAAGGTGTTAATCAGAGTCTTGGCTTTGTGGACACTTTTCAGAGAGCAAATGTGTTAGCATAAAAATAAAGCCATAAAATGGAGAGCTGATTAATCACTCAATTGGATTTCTCTGCCTGCATAATTTTTTTTCTCTGCAACCCCATGCTAAATTGTGCTTCCTGTTTTTTATAAAATGACTTAATCAAATATGACTGCATCAGAGAAGGCCAGGTACCCTACACTATAAGAGGTGGTTTGAAATTTTGACTTGTCTACTTAAAGATCACCAAAATTTGATCACAAGGTCAATTACATCCCTGGGTGCGATTGAACCACCAACCTTTCGGTTAACAGCCGAATGCACTAACCGATTGCGCCACAGAGACAGCTTGCAAAAGCATGTACTGACAAAGGCTAAAAAGCATTCATCTAGAAAGTTTCCTAGAAAAAGGTTAAAAAGGCAATAATCTGGAGAGTTTTGCAAGATTTTTCTTCCATTGACCAACGAAGAAACACATTGGTACTTTCACATAATGAGTGAGTACTTCAGGATCTCTGACACTTACATGAGCAGCAGAGTGGGGCAGCAGAAGCGTGCTGGGCCCATAACCCAGAGGTCGGTGGATTGAAACCATCCTCTGCTATGTGCACTTATTTTTTTGTTAATTAAATTCTTCCAAAACTGGAATTGATATTTTGACTCTTTTATTTTTACTTAAAGTACAATAACTTTTAACATTTTAATTTGTTTTAATAGTATATTGACAGCATTGTTTTCTTTCAGAAATCCACTTAATTTTCTTTACCCTATTACTGAAATGGTAATTGACAAAAACAAGCTACATTGTCACCAGAAGAGCAATGCAAAATGTACAATTGATATTTCAAAATCATCTTTCCATCTTGAATTTCAATGATGCATTGGGGCAACGATTTTGTGAGAAACATCTTCACCCTTAAAGAAAGATTTTCTTAACTTCTTACCTGTGTGCTGATTAGATATCACCTGGTTTTCACATTAAACAGATTCCCACTTGAGAAAGCAGCAAGGATGCAGTGAGGTTTATGTTTCCTGGTGTCAACCTGTATTATTTCAGTGGACATTGTAATGAGGATGCATCTTGCTGCCTTTCCAATGAAGCAAGTTTTAATCAGTAATAGGTGAAAAACTATTCCTACAAAGGTGTTAATCAGAGACTTGGCTTTGTGGATACTTTTCAGAGAGCAAATGTGTTAGCATAAAAATAAAGCCATAGTATGGAGAGCTGATTAATCACTCAATTGGATTTCTCTGCCTGCATAATTTTTTTTCTCTGCAACCCCATGCTAAATTGTGCTTCCTGTTTTTTATAAAATGACTTAATCAAATCTGATTGCATCAGAGAAGGCCAGGTACCCTACACTATAAGAGGTGGTTTGAAATTTTGACTTGTCTACTTAAAGATCACCAAAATTTGATCACAAGGTCAATTACGTCCCTGGGTAAGATTGAACCACCAGACCTTTCGGTTAACAGCCGAATGCGCTAACCGATTGCGCCACAGAGACAGCTTGCAAAAGCATGTACTGACAAAGGCTAAAAAGCATTCATCTAGAAAGTTTCCTAGAAAAAGGTTAAAAAGGCAATAATCTGGAGAGTTTTGCAAGATTTTTCTTCCATTGACCAACGAAGAAACACATTGGTACTTTCACATGATGAGTGAGTACTTCAGGATCTCTGACACTTACATGAGCAGCAGAGTGGCGCAGCGGAAGCGTGCTGGGCCCATAACCCAGAGGTCGGTGGATCGAAACCATCCTCTGCTATGTGCACTTATTTTTTTGTTAATTAAATTCTTCCAAAACTGGAATTGATATTTTGACTCTTTTATTTTTACTTAAAGTACAATAACTTTTAACATTTTAATTTGTTTTAATAGTATATTGACAGCATTGTTTTCTTTCAGAAATCCACTTAATTTTCTTTACCCTATTACTGAAATGGTAATTGACAAAAACAAGCTACATTGTCACCAGAAGAGCAATGCAAAATGTACAATTGATATTTCAAAATCATCTTTCCATCTTGAATTTCAATGATGCATTGGGGCAACGATTTTGTGAGAAACATCTTCACCCTTAAAGAAAGATTTTCTTAACTTCTTACCTGTGTGCTGATTAGATATCACCTGGTTTTCACATTAAACAGATTCCCACTTGAGAAAGCAGCAAGGATGCAGTGAGGTTTATGTTTCCTGGTGTCAACCTGTATTATTTCAGTGGACATTGTAATGAGGATGCATCTTGCTGCCTTTCCAATGAAGCAAGTTTTAATCAGTAATAGGTGAAAAACCATTCCTACAAAGGTGTTAATCAGAGACTTGGCTTTGTGGACACTTTTCAGAGAGCAAATGTGTTAGCATAAAAATAAAGCCATAAAATGGAGAGCTGATTAATCACTCAATTGGATTTCTCTGCCTGCATAATTTTTTTTCTCTGCAACCCCATGCTAAATTGTGCTTCCTGTTTTTTATAAAATGACTTAATCAAATCTGATTGCATCAGAGAAGGCCAGGTACCCTACACTATAAGAGGTGGTTTGAAATTTTGACTTGTCTACTTAAAGATCACCAAAATTTGATCACAAGGTCAATTACGTCCCTGGGTGGGATTGAACCACCAGACCTTTCGGTTAACAGCCGAATGCGCTAACCGATTGCGCCACAGAGACAGCTTGCAAAAGCATGTACTGACAAAGGCTAAAAAGCATTCATCTAGAAAGTTTCCTAGAAAAAGGTTAAAAAGGCAATAATCTGGAGAGTTTTGCAAGATTTTTCTTCCATTGACCAACGAAGAAACACATTGGTACTTTCACATGATGAGTGAGTACTTCAGGATCTCTGACACTTACATGAGCAGCAGAGTGGCGCAGCGGAAGCGTGCTGGGCCCATAACCCAGAGGTCGGTGGATCGAAACCATCCTCTGCTATGTGCACTTATTTTTTTGTTAATTAAATTCTTCCAAAACTGGAATTGATATTTTGACTCTTTTATTTTTACTTAAAGTACAATAACTTTTAACATTTTAATTTGTTTTAATAGTATATTGACAGCATTGTTTTCTTTCAGAAATCCACTTAATTTTCTTTACCCTATTACTGAAATGGTAATTGACAAAAACAAGCTACATTGTCACCAGAAGAGCAATGCAAAATGTACAATTGATATTTCAAAATCATCTTTCCATCTTGAATTTCAATGATGCATTGGGGCAACGATTTTGTGAGAAACATCTTCACCCTTAAAGAAAGATTTTCTTAACTTCTTACCTGTGTGCTGATTAGATATCACCTGGTTTTCACATTAAACAGATTCCCACTTGAGAAAGCAGCAAGGATGCAGTGAGGTTTATGTTTCCTGGTGTCAACCTGTATTATTTCAGTGGACATTGTAATGAGGATGCATCTTGCTGCCTTTCCAATGAAGCAAGTTTTAATCAGTAATAGGTGAAAAACCATTCCTACAAAGGTGTTAATCAGAGACTTGGCTTTGTGGACACTTTTCAGAGAGCAAATGTGTTAGCATAAAAATAAAGCCATAAAATGGAGAGCTGATTAATCACTCAATTGGATTTCTCTGCCTGCATAATTTTTTTTCTCTGCAACCCCATGCTAAATTGTGCTTCCTGTTTTTTATAAAATGACTTAATCAAATCTGATTGCATCAGAGAAGGCCAGGTACCCTACACTATAAGAGGTGGTTTGAAATTTTGACTTGTCTACTTAAAGATCACCAAAATTTGATCACAAGGTCAATTACGTCCCTGGGTGGGATTGAACCACCAGACCTTTCGGTTAACAGCCGAATGCGCTAACCGATTGCGCCACAGAGACAGCTTGCAAAAGCATGTACTGACAAAGGCTAAAAAGCATTCATCTAGAAAGTTTCCTAGAAAAAGGTTAAAAAGGCAATAATCTGGAGAGTTTTGCAAGATTTTTCTTCCATTGACCAACGAAGAAACACATTGGTACTTTCACA